>NW_028158033.1:0-10907 GCF_964263955.1 Coregonus lavaretus
CGATAAATAGAGTGAGAGAGTGAGAGAGAGAGTGAGAGAGAGAGTGAGAGAGTGAGAGAGAGAGTGAGAGAGAGAGTGAGAGAGAGAGTGAGAGAGTGAGTGAGAGAGAGTGAGAGAGAGAGAGAGAGAGAGAGAGAGAGAGAGAGAGAGAGAGAGAGTGAGAGAGTGAGAGAGAGAGAGAGAGAGAGAGAGAGAGAGAGAGAGAGAGAGAGAGAGAGAGAGAGAGAGAGTGAGAGAGAGGTACCAAAAGGCCAGGAGGAAATCTAACACAACAGTGTCCCCTCTACAAACTGATAAATTGTGTGTGCGTGTGTGTGTATGTATGTGCACGTTTGTACGCCTGCGTGCATGCCTCCATGTTTGTTGTGTTCATCACCTGGTGTGCTCTGTTTGCAAAACCATAGCCCAGCTGTCTGCAGGCAACCATGGCCTCGTTGATGCCCCAGTTCTCACTGCAGACGGCCCCCCAGCGCTGTACCCCTCCCACCTCCATCAGCACCTCCACACGCCCCTCTCCAGGATCCCTGCCCCCCGCCAACCGCACCTGGCATAGAGAGGTTATACACACTTTCTAGACTCTTCTAGATACTTTATAAACACTTCATATACACTTTATAGACACTTTATAGACACTAATGAATACATTTGTGATCGTGTGAGTAAGCTGGTGTGCGTGTGGGGTATGGGTAAGCGTGTGTGTGTGCGTGTGTGCGTGTGGCGCTATTGGTAAGCGTGTGTGTGTTTGTGCATGTGTGTGTAAGTATGTATGACTAAATGTGCATCCATGAATATCTCTGACAGTGTCTGTGTGTGTTTCACCGTGTGTGTATCTCACCGTGGTCTCCAGCCCAGTGTTGGGTACGTTGCAGCGCACAGCGACGTCATGAGTGTGTTTTACGCTATAGAGAGGAACCTCCCTGAAAGAACACTGCAGCAGAGAGCTCTCTCTGCCTGTACACTGAACTGAGTTCATATGGATAGGACCAGTACCTGGAGAGAGAGAAGGAGGGAGGGAGGGAGGGAGGGAGGGAGAGAGGGAGGGAGAGAGGGAAGGAGGGAGGGAGGGAGAGAGAGAGAGAGAGAGAGAGAGAGAGAGAGAGAGAGAGAGAGAGAGAGAGAGAGAGAGAGAGAGAGAGAGAGAGAGAGAGAGAGAGAGAGAGAGGAGAGAGAGAGAGAGAGAGAGAGGGTGAGAGGTGAAGCGAGGGAGAGAGAGAGAGAGAGAGAGTGAGAGAGAGTGAGTGAGTGAGTGAGTGAGTGAGTGAGTGAGTGAGTGAGTGAGTGAGTGAGTGAGTGAGTGAGTGAGTGAGTGAGTGAGTGAGTGAGTGAGTGAGAGAGAGAGAGAGTGTGAGTGAGTGAGTGAGTGAGTGAGTGAGTGCGTGAGTGAGTGAGAGAGAGAGAGAGAGAGGAGAGAGAGACGAGAGAGAGAGAGAGAGAGAGAGATGAGAGAGAGAGGAGAGAGAGAGAGAGAGAGATAGAGATCAGAGAGAGAGAGAGAGTGATTCAGGTTGACTAACTAATAGCCAGTAGGGTTATATTACAAAGCAGCATCGCCAAGTTACAGATGTAGGATCTTCATTTGAGCCAGTTTGCTACAGCGGGAAAATAATCCTGCAGCAACAGGAAATGTGGATTATAATTAATGGACATTTTTTTAAGGTTTGATAAATTTTTTGTTCTGACCAGTCCAGTCCAGACCATTCCAGACCAGTTCAGTCCAGATCATGTGATGTGGCAGAGAGACATGGTGACGTCAGACTCACTGACTGAATTATACACAGCAGCAACAAAGCCACGTTTAGTAGAGCAAACAGGGCAGTGCGTGTTGTGTGTGTGTGTGTGTGTGTGTGTGTGCGTCCACTGTCCCAGCACACACACCCTCATCAGTCCTTATATTCACCCTACAACAGCAAACTAGAAACATACTTGCTTTGAAGTCCAGAATTAGCTATCAACCTCCCTCACTAAATCTAACCATGGTCTTTTAATAGACGTGACGGTAACATCTCTTTTTAACAGTGACCCTTAGTACCACTTAAGTACAGCTAGTTACCAAGTATTCACAGCTACTACATTACACACGGTTATTTTCCCTGGAAAGGGAAGTTAGTGTAGCCATTATAATGTAATGGGGCACACACTGTGTCCACTAGGGGAAGGTAATGAGGTGAGGCTAGTTACAGTGGGGAAAAAAAGTATTTAGTCAGCCACCAATTGTGCAAATTCTCCCACTTAAAAAGATGAGAGAGGCCTGTAATTTTCATCATAGGTACACGTCAAATATGACAGACAAAATCAGGAAAAAAAATCCAGAAAATCACATTGTAGGATTTTTAATGAATTTATTTGCATATTATGGTGGAAAATAAGTATTTGGTCAATAACAAAAGTTTTTCAATACTTTGTTATATACCCTTTGTTGGCAATGACACAGGTCAAACGTTTTCTGTAAGTCTTCACAAGGTTTTCACACACTGTTGCTGGTATTTTGGCCCATTCCTCCATGCAGATCTCCTCTAGAGCAGTGATGTTTTGGGGCTGTCGCTGGGCAACACAGACTTTCAACTCCCTCCAAAGATTTTCTATGGGGTTGAGATCTGGAGACTGGCTAGGCCACTCCAGGACCTTGAAATGCTTCTTACGAAGCCACTCCTTCGTTGCCCGACCGGTGTGTTTGGGATCATTGTCATGCTGAAAGACCCAGCCACGTTTCATCTTCAATGCCCTTGCTGATGGAAGGAGGTTTTCACTCAAAATCTCACGATACATGGCCCCATTCATTCTTTCCTTTACACGGATCAGTCGTCCTGGTCCCTTTGCAGAAAAACAGCCCCAAAGCATGATGTTTCCACCCCCATGCTTCACAGTAGGTATGGTGTTCTTTGGATGCAACTCAGCATTCTATGTCCTCCAAACACGACGAGTTGAGTTTTTACCAAAAAGTTATATTTTGGTTTCATCTGACCATATGACATTCTCCCAATCCTCTTCTGGATGTACTCTAGCAAACTTCAGACGGGCCTGGACATGTACTGGCTTAAGCAGGGGGACACGTCTGGCATTGCAGGATTTGAGTCCCTGGCGGCGTAGTGTGTCACTGATGGTAGGCTTTGTTACTTTGGTCCCAGCTCTCTGCAGGTCATTCACTAGGTCCCCCCGTGTGGTTCTGGGATTTTTGCTCACCGTTCTTGTGATCATTTTGACCCCACGGGGTGAGATCTTGCGTGGAGCCCCAGATCGAGGGAGATTATCAGTGGTCTTGTATGTCTTCCATTTCCTAATATTTGCTCCCACAGTTGATTTCTTCAAACCAAGCTGCTTACCTATTGCAGATTCAGTCTTCCCAGCCTGGTGCATGTCTACAATTTTGTTCCTGGTGTCCTTTGACAGCTCTTTGGTCTTGGCCATAGTGGAGTTTGGAGTGTGACTGTTTGAGGTTGTGGACAGGTGTCTTTTATACTGATAACAAGTTCAAACAAGTGCCATTAATACAGGTAACGACTGGAGGACAGAGGAGCCTCTTAAAGAAGAAGTTACAGGTCTGTGAGAGCCAGAAATCTTGCTTGTTTGTAGGTGACCAAATACTTATTTTCCACCATAATTTGCAAATAAATTCATTAAAAATCCTACAATGTGATCTTCTGGATTTTCTTTTCTCATTTTGTCTGTCATAGTTGACGTGTACCTATGATGAAAATTACAGGCCTCTCTCATCTTTTTAAGTGGGAGAACTTGCACAATTGGTGGCTGACTAAATACTTTTTTTCCCCACTGTATAGGGGAGGGAGAAAGGTGAGATGGAGGACCATATCACACACACACACACACACACACACACACACACACACACACACACGGTGCAGAATAGGTGATTTAAAAAAAAACATTTTTAGTCATTTAGCAGACGCTCTTATCCAGAGCGACTTACAATTAGTGAATACATTATTATTATTTTTTTTATACTGGCCCCCCGTGGGAATCGAACCCACAACCCTGGCGTTGCAAACGCCATGCTCTATCAACTGAGCTACATCCCTGCCGGCCATTCCCTCCCCTACCCTGGACGACGCTGGGCCAATTGTGCGCCGCCCATGAGTCTCCCGGTCGCGGCCGGCTGCGACAGAGCCTGGATTCGACCCAGGATCTCTAGTGGCACAGTTAGCACTGCGATGCAGTGCCTTAGACCACTGCGCCACTCAGGAGCTGGAAAGGATGGAAAGGCTGAAAGGCTGAGATTAGGGTGCGTCCAAAATGGCACCCTATTCCCTATGTAGTACTTTAGACCAGAATTAGGGTGCCGTTTTTAGTACCTGTAGCACGTTTCACACAGCAACACTTTGGCCAGTGCTGTGATGCCATAACCTATTGTTTAGGCTGCTGGAGATGGTTGCACAGTGTACACATAAACAGTCATGGATGTGTGTGTGTGCGTGTGTGTGCGTGTGTGTGCGTGTGTGTGCGTGTGTGTGCGTGTGTGTGTGTGTGTGTGTGTGTGCGCACGTGTGCGTGTGTGTGTGTGTGTATGTGTGTGCGCACGTGTGCATGTGTGTGTGTGTGTGTGTGTGTGTGTGTGTGTGTGTGTGTGTGTATGCTAAACGGTCATGAGTAGTGCTCCACTACAATCATCTCAACAAATTAGAGGATGCCATTTTGTAAATAATACTTCCTGTCAGTTTGTTTGTGCAGTTTGATATGGCCAGTTTCAATACATAGTTTGATTTATATGGGCCTTAGCAAGTGTGTGTGTGTGTGTGTGTGTGTGTGTGTGTGTGTGTGTGTGTGTGTGTGTGTGTGTGTGTGTGTGTGTGTGTGTGTGTGTGTGTGTGTGTGTGTGTGTGTGTGTGTGTGTGTGTTAGGGGAAACGGATGTTTAGTCTTAAGCAGACTGATCTAAGGTCAGCGTTGCCTTCTCTCCCTGATGTTCAGGATTTGGGGAAGGAGGATCCTAGATCTGTGGTTAACAGCAGCTTCTACCCAGGAGCAGTTTAGGAACGGATGTTAAGTCTGGCAAACAGACAGTGTTTAGTCTCAAGGAGAGTCAGTGACCTAAGCTGCTCTCAAACTCCTGGGTAGAATTATAAGTAACCACAGATTTAGGATCAGTTTACCAGTTTGAAATCCCAACCTTGACCACTAGAGGAGAAAATACACAGTTGACCTTAGACCAACGTCAATGGGCGACTTCATCCAACTTCAAGGTCTTTTACCATGGCAGCCATTTTATGAATGACCAGTAATCCAAACAACACTAAAGCTGCGTCCCAAATGACACCCTATGTGCTATTCCCTACATAGTGCACTGCACTTCTACCCTATTAGGCTCTGCTCAGAAGTAGTGCACTATTTGCTGTAGTGAACAGTGCCATCCAAGACCAGGAAGTCCTATTCCCACTGAATGTGCTGTATATTGACATTTTTCACACTCTACCTCTGTGAAAATATACAATCCACTGTCCTTTCCTGTCCCGACCATGACCATGTGTGCGGGCAGTGGTGTAAAGTATGTAAGTATAAATACTGTACTTTAAAGTACTACTTAAGTCGTTTTTTGGGGGGTATCTGTACTTTACTTTTTATATTTTTAACAACTTCTACTTTTACTTCACTACAATCCTAAAGAAAAATAATGTACTTTTTACTCCATACATTTTCCCTGACACCCAAAAGTATTCATTACATTTTGAATGCTTAGCAGGACAGGATAATTGTCTAATTCACACACTTATCAAGAGAACATTCCCTTACCAGCTTTTTTTGTGTCGCTATGGCGATGGATATAAATAGACTACAATAGAAAAGAATACCGGACAATTAGAGATTATCTCCTTAAACTACAACTACCACAACCCACTACATTTGTCCCTTAAAACTACAATGTTTACCCTGTCCCAACTGGGCCTTGTTGAGGGCCTCCTTGGCCGATCCGAACCCCAGCTGCCTGCACACCACGCTGGCCGAGTTCAGGTCCCATAGGTGGTCCGACACGGTCCCCCACTTCCCCTCTCTCAGTACCTCCACCCTGCCCTCCCCCAGCCTGGGGCCTGCCTTCAGACGCACCACCGGCTAGAGGGGGAGAGAGGGAGGAGGGAGGGGAGGGGAGGGAGAGAAGGAGGTGGAGTGAGAGAGGGGTAGGAGGGAAAGAGAGGGGTGACGTAAAATTGCGAGTAATAAAAATGATTTGTCAATAATAGGTGTACAGTACAAGTGGAGATGAGAGGTTTTCCTTCAGAGGAAAGCCTGAACATCGAGCTCTTAATTATTTCGAATAAATGTGAGACCCAACTACCAGAACAGGTATCTTACTTTAAAACAGGGGTGTCCTCTCTCCACCCTCTCCTCCCTGTAACCCCGCTCCCTCCTGTCCTCCTCTCCTCCCTGTCCTCCTCTCCTCTCTGTCCCTCCTCTCCTCCCTGTCCTCCTCTCCTCCCTGTCCTCCTCTCCTCCCTGTCCCCCCTCTTCTCCCTGTCCTCCTCTGCTCCCTGTCCTCCTCTCCTTTCCACCCTGTCCCTCCTCTCCTCCCTGTCCTCCTCTCCTCCCTGTACCCCCTCTCCTCTCCTCCCTGTCCTCTCCTCCCTTCACCCCCTCTCCTCCCTGTACCCCCTCTCCTCCCTGTCCTCCTCTCCTCCCTGTCCTCCTCTCCTCCCTGTCCTCCTGTCCTCCCTGTCGCCCCTCTCCTCCCTGTCCTCCTCTACTCCCTGTCCCCCCTCTCCTCCCTGTCCTCCTCTCCTCCCTGTCCTCCTCTCCTCCCTGTCCCCCCTCTCCTCCCTGTCGCCTCTCTCCTCCCTGTCCTCCTCTCCTCTCTGTCCCTCCTCTCCTCCCTGTCCTCCTCTCCTCCCTGTCCTCCTCTCCTCCCTGTACCCCCTCTCCTCCCTGTCCTCTCCTCCCTTCATCCCCTCTCCTCCCTGTCCTCCTCTCCTCCCTGTCCTCCTCTCCTCCCTGTCCTCCTGTCCTCCCTGTCGCCCCTCTCCTCCCTGTCCTCCTCTCCTCCCTGTCCCCCCTCTCCTCCCTGTCCTCCTCTCCTCCCTGTCCTCCTCTCCTCCCTGTCCCCCCTCTCCTCCCTGTCGCCTCTCTCCTCCCTGTCCTCCTCTCCTCTCTGTCCCTCCTCTCCTCCCTGTCCTCCTCTCCTCCCTGTCCTCCTCTCCTCCCTGTCCTCCTCTCCTCCCTGTCCTCCTCTCCTCCCTGTCCTCCTCTTCTCCCTGTCCTCCTCTCCTCCCTGTCCTCCTCTCCTCCCTCTCCCCCTCTCCTCCCTGTCGCCTCTCTCCTCCCTGTCCTCCTCTCCTCCCTGTCCCCCCTCTCCTCCCTGTCCTCCTCTCCTACCTGTCCTCCTCTCCTCCCTGTCCTCCTCTCCTCCCTGTCCTCCTCTCCTACCTGTCCTCCTCTCCTCCCTGTCCTCCTCTCCTCCCTGTCCTCCTCTCCTCCCTGTCCCCCGTTCTCCTCTCTCTCTCCCTCCCTCTCTCTCTCCTTACCTGGACGGCAGGGGGAGCGGGGGGTCTCCCCGAGGAGAGGCGTGTGAACTGGTGTCCAGGTACACAGCGCACCACGGCGTGCATGCCCCCCTGACAGGTGACCTGGTTCCTGGGGAGGGAGAGCTGGGAGTGGCACTGGGAGAGGACAGGCTCCGTACCCAAACACTTGACCTGCTCTACCCAGTACCCCTTCTTACTGGACAGACCTGCTAGTCTGGAGGGGAGAGGGGGAGGAGGGAGAGCGAAGGGGAGGGGAGAGAGGGGGAGAGGAGAGGGGGGAGAGGAGGGGAGTGGAAGAAGAGAGAGAAAGAGGATGGAGTGAGAAATATTAATCATCATTATCATAACAAATGAAACACAAGTAGAGAACAAACAATAATAAAACAAACTAAACAAACAAACAAACAATAAATAAAAAAACAGATATGTACCTTGTAGAGGGATCTGCCAACTTGGCGTCCCATAGTTTCCTGAAAGAAACAGAAGAGTATTACTACCACCCCTCCTCTACAGACAGAATACTGGTTAAATACCTCTACCACCCCTCCTCTACAGACAGAATACTGGTTAAATACCTCTACCACCCCTCCTCTACAGACAGAATACTGGTTAAATACCTCTACCACCCCTCCTCTACAGACAGAATACTGGTAATTGCCTCTATGTCCAAAATAATGGCCTGCACAGCATATTTATTCATGACCCTAAGCATGATGGGATGTTAATTGTTTAATTAACTCAGGAACCACACCTGTGTGGTAGCACCTGCTTTTCAATACATTTTGTATCCCTCATTTACTCAGTGGTGTAAAGTACTTAAGTACAATTATTTTAAAGTACTACTTAAGTAGTTTTTTGGGGGGTATCTGTACTTTACTTTTTATATTTTTAACAACTTCTACTTTTACTTCACTATATTCCTAAAGAAAATAATGTACTTTTTACTCCATACATTTTCCCTGACACCCAAAAGTACTTTGAATGCTTAGCAGGACAGGAAAAAGCATTTATCAAGAGAACATCCCTGGTCATCCCTACTGCCTCTGATCTGGCAGACTCACTAAACACACATGCTTCGTTTGTAAATGATGTCTGAGTGTTGGAGTGTGCCACTGGCTATCCGTACATTAAAATAACAAGAAAATGGTGCAGTCTGGTTTGCTTAATATAAGGAATTTGAAATGATTTATACTTTTACTTTTACTTTTGATACTTAAGTATATTTAAAACCAAATACTTTAAGACTTTTACTCAAGTAGTATTTTACTGGGTGACTTTCACTTTTACTTGAGTCATTTTCGATTAAGGTATCTTTACTTTTACTCAAGTATGACAACTGTGTACTTTCAAGTCTTTCCATTATTTTGGCAGTTACCTGTATATATAGATTTACTGTTTATACAACCAAGGTTTCCTCTCCCAAGTCCTCCCTCTCTCCCTCCTACCCTCCCTCTTCCTCCCTCCTTCCCCTTCCATTCCTCCATCCCTCCCTCCCTCCTCCCTCTCTCTGTCAGGTTAAGTTGATATGTAAATAAAACCGGCTGTAAATATCTCAGAGAGAACAGGCCGGGGAGACCTAGTGCTGTGGTTACCCACAATTCCCTAGTGAGGGATCTGAATGTTCCTATTGTGAAGCCAGGTCAACTCTCTCTCTCTCTCTCTCTCTCTCTCTCATCTCTCTCTCTCTGTCTTCCCCTCATCTCTCTCTCTCTCTCTCTCTCTCTCTCTCTCTCTCTCTCTCTCTCTCTCTCTCTCTCTCTCTCTCTCTCATCTCTCTCTCTCTCTCTCTCTCTCTCATCTCTCTCTCTCTCTCTTTCTCTCTCATCATTTTTTCTTTCTGTCTTCTTCTTTCCCTTCATGGGTATTTTAGTCCTGCTGGATGTATGTCTACATGTCTGGTCTAGGAAACCCATGGAAAGTACTATAAATATGCACATTGAATACATTAGAGCAAAGCTAACAGCAACAGTGGACTACTTTTTACCGAAGCCCTGTGGGACCTGGTAAAAAGTCAAAAGTAGTGAATGATATAGGGGATAGAGTGCCATTTGGGATGCATGTTGTAGATATAGGGGATAGGGTGCCATTTGGGATGCATGTTGTGAATCTGTTTCATAACAAAAAGGAGGAGTACCCCGCTCAGACAGAGAAAAGGAACAGGGATGCATGGCTTCATTTGTTGGTCAGTAAAGTACCGGTGCAAGCCCACTTTACTGCTGCAGTGGCAGAGTCCCAAATAGCACCCTATTCCCTATATAGTGCACTACTTTTGACCACTTCGCCCATAGGAAAAATAATGGTCAAAGGAATAGGCTGGTCAAAGGATGGGCCCAGGTCAAAAGTAGTGCACTATATAGGGAATAGGGTGCCAGTTGGGACCTTGTGTGTTCATAGGTTCATGCAGACCACACTGGAAACTACGAGGTTCCAAGGACAGAAGTTCCATAACAGGCTTCACAGTGGGAAAGCAGAGAGAGAACTCCATAAAAACTATGATTCACTAAACAGACGTCCTCTAAAGGGACAGAGAAGGAAGTATCCTTATATATGACGGCTAACAGGAAGCGAGGGCACGCACACACGCACAGATGGACGCACACACACAGTGCACGCACACACACACACACACACACACACACACACACACACACCCACACACACACATTCACACACACACACACACACACACACACACACACACACACACACACACACACACACACACACACACACACACACACTGGCACTATTTGAGCAAAGAGAGGAGTTAGGTTCCGGTTGACCACTTCAAACACCAGTGACCAGAGTCTTTCAATGCCAGGATTGTGGGTTCGATTCCCTGTAAGTCACTTTGGATAAAAGTGTCTTCTAAATGGCAGATTTTATTATAATTATAATTATTATTATGTTTGCATAACAGCCCCAGATAAACACGTCTTGGTATAGCCTACACCACCGGGACTTTGGCAGTAGGCACAAAAACAGAAGAAAATGGAGTGGAACGGGGCGGTCCTACCTGTCTGAACTAGTCCAATAAATGGAGTGGAACGGGGCGGTCCTACCTGTCTGAACTAGTCCAATAAATGGAGTGGAACGGGGCGGTCCTACCTGTCTGAACTAGTCCAATAAATGGAGTGGAACGGGGCGGTCCTACCTGTCTGAACTAGTCCAATAAATGGAGTGGAACGGGGCGGTCCTACCTGTCTGAACTAGTCCAATAAATGGAGTGGAACGGGGAGGTCCTACCTGTCTGAACTAGTCCAATAAATGGAGTGGAACGGGGCGGTCCTACCTGTCTGAACTAGTCCAATAAATGGAGTGGAACGGGGCGGTCCTACCTGTCTGAACTAGTCCAATAAATGGAGTGGAACGGGGAGGTCCTACCTGTCTGAACTAGTCCAATAAATGGAGTGGAACGGGGAGGTCCTACCTGTCTGAACTAGTC
>NW_028158032.1:0-12000 GCF_964263955.1 Coregonus lavaretus
CACTCAGAGAAGGTACAAGGAGACATCAACACTACTGACAGGGTTAATGTAGCTGGTGAGTATCACTCAGAGAAGGTACAAGGAGACATCAACACTACTGACAGGGTTAATGTAGAGGGAGAATACCTCCACTCAGAGAAGGTACAAGGAGACATCAACACTACTGACAGGGTTAATGTAGAGGGGGAATACCTCCACTCAGAGAAGGTACAAGGAGACATCAACACTACTGACAGGGTTAATGTAGAGGGAGAATACCTCCACTCAGAGAAGGTACAAGGAGACATCAACACTACTGACAGGGTTAATGTAGAGGGAGAATACCTCCACTCAGAGAAGGTACAAGGAGACATCAACACTACTGACAGGGTTAATGTAGAGGGGGAATACCTCCACTCAGAGAAGGTACAAGGAGACATCAACACTACTGACAGGGTTAATGTAGAGGGAGAATACCTCCACTCAGAGAAGGTACAAGGAGACATCAACACTACTGACAGGGTTAATGTAGAGGGGGAATACCTCCACTCAGAGAAGGTACAAGGAGACATCAACACTACTGACAGGGTTAATGTAGAGGGGGAATACCTCCACTCAGAGAAGGTACAAGGAGACATCAACACTACTGACAGGGTTAATGTAGAGGGGGAATACCTCCACTCAGAGAAGGTACAAGGAGACATCAACACTACTGACAGGGTTAATGTAGAGGGGGAATACCTCCACTCAGAGAAGGTACAAGGAGACATCAACACTACTGACAGGGTTAATGTAGAGGGGGAATACCTCCACTCAGAGAAGGTACAAGGAGACATCAACACTACTGACAGGGTTAATGTAGAGGGGGAATACCTCCACTCAGAGAAGGTACAAGGAGACATCAACACTACTGACAGGGTTAATGTAGAGGGGGAATACCTCCACTCAGAGAAGGTACAAGGAGACATCAACACTACTGACAGGGTTAATGTAGAGGGGGAATACCTCCACTCAGAGAAGGTACAAGGAGACATCAACACTACTGACAGGGTTAATGTAGAGGGGAATACCTCCACTCAGAGAAGGTACAAGGAGACATCAACACTACTGACAGGGTTAATGTAGAGGGAGAATACCTCCACTCAGAGAAGGTACAAGGAGACATCAACACTACTGACAGGGTTAATGTAGAGAGGGAATACCTCCACTCAGAGAAGGTACAAGGAGACATCAACACTACTGACAGGGTTAATGTAGAGGGGGAATACCTCCACTCAGAGAAGGTACAAGGAGACATCAACACTACTGACAGGGTTAATGTAGAGGGAGAATACCTCCACTCAGAGAAGGTACAAGGAGACATCAACACTACTGACAGGGTTAATGTAGAGGGAGAATACCTCCACTCAGAGAAGGTACAAGGAGACATCAACACTACTGACAGGGTTAATGTAGAGGGGGAATACCTCCACTCAGAGAAGGTACAAGGAGACATCAACACTACTGACAGGGTTAATGTAGGGGGGAATACCTCCACTCAGAGAAGGTACAAGGAGACATCAACACTACTGACAGGGTTAATGTAGAGGGAGAATACCTCCACTCAGAGAAGGTACAAGGAGACATCAACACTACTGACAGGGTTAATGTAGAGGGGAATACCTCCACTCAGAGAAGGTACAAGGAGACATCAACACTACTGACAGGGTTAATGTAGAGGGAGAATACCTCCACTCAGAGAAGGTACAAGGAGACATCAACACTACTGACAGGGTTAATGTAGAGGGAGAATACCTCCACTCAGAGAAGGTACAAGGAGACATCAACACTACTGACAGGGTTAATGTAGAGGGGGAATACCTCCACTCAGAGAAGGTACAAGGAGACATCAACACTACTGACAGGGTTAATGTAGAGGGAGAATACCTCCACTCAGAGAAGGTACAAGGAGACATCAACACTACTGACAGGGTTAATGTAGAGGGGGAATACCTCCACTCAGAGAAGGTACAAGGAGACATCAACACTACTGACAGGGTTAATGTAGAGGGAGAATACCTCCACTCAGAGAAGGTACAAGGAGACATCAACACTACTGACAGGGTTAATGTAGAGGGAGAATACCTCCACTCAGAGAAGGTACAAGGAGACATCAACACTACTGACAGGGTTAATGTAGAGGGGGAATACCTCCACTCAGAGAAGGTACAAGGAGACATCAACACTACTGACAGGGTTAATGTAGAGGGAGAATACCTCCACGCAGAGAAGGTACAAGGAGACATCAACACTACTGACAGGGTTAATGTAGAGGGGGAATACCTCCACTCAGAGAAGGTACAAGGAGACATCAACACTACTGACAGGGTTAATGTAGAGGGGGAATACCTCCACTCAGAGAAGGTACAAGGAGACATCAACACTACTGACAGGGTTAATGTAGAGGGGGAATACCTCCACTCAGAGAAGGTACAAGGAGACATCAACACTACTGACAGGGTTAATGTAGAGGGGGAATACCTCCACTCAGAGAAGGTACAAGGAGATATCAACACTACTGACAGGGTTAATGTAGAGGGGGAATACCTCCACTCAGAGAAGGTACAAGGAGACATCAACACTACTGACAGGGTTAATGTAGAGGGGGAATACCTCCACTCAGAGAAGGTACAAGGAGACATCAACACTACTGACAGTGTTGCTATAGAGGGCCTATTCTATGAAGTGAACAGAGAGTTGTCCAGATTAGAATTAGTGACCTTAGACCACAGCTAGTGACCTCGTCAAGGGGTTTGGCTCTCTAGGCGTAACGGTTAAGGTGTTGGGTTGACGGTGGCTGGACCAGGGTTTGAGTCCTGGTCGGGGCGACCCCCTGATCCGGGGCTACCCCCTGATTTGGCTCCATTGTGATCCAAACTGCTCTCTTCCCTCCCTCAGCTGCCAACGTCCTGCTGTCGGAGCATGGGGAGGTGAAGCTGGCAGACTTCGGGGTGGCCGGACAGCTAACAGACACCCAGCTCAAACGCAGCACCTTCGTTGGCACGCCCTTCTGGATGGCTCCAGAGGTCATCAAGCAGTCAGCCTACGACTGTAAGGTGAGAGGTCAGGGGTCATACGGGAAGTTCTGTTTATAATGACAACAAAGAAGTTATCCCAAATGCCACACAAGGCTTCTGAAATGGCACCCTATTCCCTATATAGTGCACTAGCCCATAGGGCTCTGGTCAAAAGTAATGACTTATATAATAAGGATGGGTGTCATTTTGGATGTACCTAAGTTCCCTCAAGGTGAAAACATCTCTCTCCCTGTCCCCTCTGTGTGTTGCAGGCAGACATCTGGTCCCTGGGTATAACCTGTATAGAGCTGGCCAAAGGGGAACCCCCCCACTCTGAGCTACACCCTATGAAGGTGCTGTTCCTCATCCCAAAGAACACCCCTCCTACCCTGGAGGGGAACTACAGCAAGCCCCTCAAGGAGTTTGTGGAGGCCTGCCTGAACAAGGAGCCAAGCTTCGTAAGTGTTCCTTTAGAGTTCGGGTTCAGAAGTGTTCTGTTAGGGAACACTTTACTTCCATTTGAAGTGTTCTGTTAGGGTTTGGAAGTGTTCCCTGACTGGTTTCAACTGATTTTACTTCCATTTGAAGTGTTCTGTTAGGGTTTGGAAGTGTTCCCTGACTGGTTTCAACTGATTTTACTTCCATTTGAAGTGTTCTGTTAGGGTTTGGAAGTGTTCCCTGACTGGTTTCAACTGATTTTACTTCCATTTGAAGTGTTCTGTTAGGGTTTGGAAGTGTTCCCTGGCTGGTTTAAACTGATTTTACTTCCATTAGAAGTGTTCTGTTAGGGTTTGGAAGTGTTCCCTGACTGGTTTCAACTGATTTTACTTCCATTTGAAGTGTTCTGTTAGGGTTTGGAAGTGTTCCCTGACTGGTTTCAACTGATTTTACTTCCATTTGAAGTGTTCTGTTAGGGTTTGGAAGTGTTCCCTGACTGGTTTCAACTGATTTTACTTCCATTTGAAGTGTTCTGTTAGGGTTTGGAAGTGTTCCCTGGCTGGTTTCAACTGATTTTACTTCCATTTGAAGTGTTCTGTTAGGGTTTGGAAGTGTTCCCTGACTGGTTTCAACTGATTTTACTTCCATTTGAAGTGTTCTGTTAAGGTTTGGAAGTGTTCCCTGACTGGTTTCAACTGATTTTACTTCCATTTGAAGTGTTCTGTTAGGGTTTGAAAGTGTTCCCTGACTGGTTTCAACTGATTTTACTTCCATTTGAAGTGTTCTGTTAGGGTTTGGAAGTGTTCCCTGACTGGTTTCAACTGATTTTACTTCCATTTGAAGTGTTCTGTTAGGGTTAGGGTTTGAAAGTGTTCCCTGACTGGTTTCAACTGATTTTACTTCCATTTGAAGTGTTCTGTTAGGGTTAGGGTTTGGAAGTGTTCCCTGACTGGTTTCAACTGATTTTACTTCCATTTGAAGTGTTCTGTTAGGGTTTGAAAGTGTTCCCTGACTGGTTTCAACTGATTTTACTTCCATTTGAAGTGTTCTGTTAGGGTTTGGAAGTGTTCCCTGACTGGTTTCAACTGATTTTACTTCCATTTGAAGTGTTCTGTTAGGGTTTGAAAGTGTTCCCTGACTGGTTTCAACTGATTTTACTTCCATTTGAAGTGTTCTGTTAGGGTTTGGAAGTGTTCCCTGACTGGTTTCAACTGATTTTACTTCCATTTGAAGTGTTCTGTTAGGGTTAGGGTTTGAAAGTGTTCCCTGACTGGTTTCAACTGATTTTACTTCCATTTGAAGTGTTCTGTTAGGGTTTGAAAGTGTTCCCTGACTGGTTTCAACTGATTTTACTTCCATTTGAAGTGTTCTGTTAGGGTTAGGGTTTGGAAGTGTTCCCTGACTGGTTTCAACTGATTTTACTTCCATTTGAAGTGTTCTGTTAGGGTTTGGAAGTGTTCCCTGACTGGTTTCAACTGATTTTACTTCCATTTGAAGTGTTCTGTTAGGGTTTGGAAGTGTTCCCTGACTGGTTTCATCTGATTTTACTTCCATTTGAAGTGTTCTGTTAGGGTTTGGAAGTGTTCCCTGACTGGTTTCAACTGATTTTACTTCCATTTGAAGTGTTCTGTTAGGGTTTGGAAGTGTTCCCTGACTGGTTTCAACTGATTTTACTTCCATTTGAAGTGTTCTGTTAGGGTTAGGGTTTGAAAGTGTTCCCTGACTGGTTTCAACTGATTTTACATCCATTTGAAGTGTTCTGTTAGGGTTTGGAAGTGTTCCCTGACTGGTTTCAACTGATTTTACTTCCATTTGAAGTGTTCTGTTAGGGTTTGGAAGTGTTCCCTGACTGGTTTCAACTGATTTTACTTCCATTTGAAGTGTTCTGTTAGGGTTTGAAAGTGTTCCCTGACTGGTTTCAACTGATTTTACTTCCATTTGAAGTGTTCTGTTAGGGTTTGGAAGTGTTCCCTGACTGGTTTCAACTGATTTTACTTCCATTTGAAGTGTTCTGTTAGGGTTTGGAAGTGTTCCCTGACTGGTTTCAACTGATTTTACTTCCATTTGAAGTGTTCTGTTAGGGTTTGGAAGTGTTCCCTGACTGGTTTCAACTGATTTTACTTCCATTTGAAGTGTTCTGTTAGGGTTTGGAAGTGTTCCCTGACTGGTTTCAACTGATTTTACTTCCATTTGAAGTGTTCTGTTAGGGTTTGGAAGTGTTCCCTGACTGGTTTCAACTGATTTTACTTCCATTTGAAGTGTTCTGTTAGGGTTTGAAAGTGTTCCCTGACTGGTTTCAACTGATTTTACTTCCATTTGAAGTGTTCTGTTAGGGTTTGGAAGTGTTCCCTGACTGGTTTCAACTGATTTTACTTCCATTTGAAGTGTTCTGTTAGGGTTTGAAAGTGTTCCCTGACTGGTTTCAACTGATTTTACTTCCATTTTAAGTGTTCTGTTAGGGTTTGGAAGTGTTCCCTGACTGGTTTCAACTGATTTTACTTCCATTTGAAGTGTTCTGTTAGGGTTTGAAAGTGTTCCCTGACTGGTTTCAACTGATTTTACTTCCATTTGAAGTGTTCTGTTAGGGTTTGGAAGTGTTCCCTGACTGGTTTCAACTGATTTTACTTCCATTTGAAGTGTTCTGTTAGGGTTTGGAAGTGTTCCCTGACTGGTTTCAACTGATTTTACTTCCATTTGAAGTGTTCTGTTAGGGTTTGAAATTGTTCCCTGACTGGTTTCAACTGATTTTACTTCCATTTGAAGTGTTCTGTTAGGGTTTGGAAGTGTTCCCTGGCTGGTTTCAACTGATTTTACTTCCATTAGAAGTGTTCTGTTAGGGTTTGAAAGTGTTCCCTGACTGGTTTCAACTGATTTTACTTCCATTTGAAGTGTTCTGTTAGGGTTTGAAAGTGTTCCCTGACTGGTTTCAACTGATTTTACTTCCATTTGAAGTGTTCTGTTAGGGTTTGGAAGTGTTCCCTGACTGGTTTCAACTGGTTTTACTTCCATTTGAAGTGTTCTGTTAGGGTTTGGAAGTGTTCCCTGACTGGTTTCAACTGATTTTACTTCCATTTGAAGTGTTCTGTTAGGGTTTGAAAGTGTTCCCTGGCTGGTTTCAACTGATTTTACTTCCATTTGAAGTGTTCTGTTAGGGTTTGAAAGTGTTCCCTGACTGGTTTCAACTGATTTTACTTCCATTTGAAGTGTTCTGTTAGGGTTTGAAAGTGTTCCCTGACTGGTTTCAACTGATTTTACTTCCATTAGAAGTATTCTGTTAGGGTTTGAAAGTGTTCCCTGACTGGTTTCAATTGATTTTACTTCCATTTGCTGGTCTGGCAATATCAGAGAGCATTTTGGAAGTTATTTGTGCATCTGTGCATTTCTTTCCTCTTTCTGTTTCCAGTCCTATCTCTCCGCTCCTCACCTTGCTTACACTTCCTTTTTCTTCTCATTCCTTCTGCTTCCCTCCTCCCCCCCGTCTCTCTGCAGAGGCCTACTGCCAAAGAACTGTTGAAACACAAGCTGATTGTGCGTTACGCCAAGAAGACGTCGTACCTGACAGAGCTGGTGGATAAATACAGGAGGTGGAAGGCTGAGCAGACCAGACAGCAGGCGGAGTCCAGCTCAGACGAGTCTGACTCGTAAGTCAGGATCAGAACTAGGCAGACCAGACAGCAGGCGGAGTCCAGCTCAGACGAGTCTGACTCGTAAGTCAGTATCAGAACTAGGCAGACCAGACAGCAGGCGGAGTCCAGCTCAGACGAGTCTGACTCGTAAGTCAGGATCAGAACTAGGCAGACCAGACATCAGGCAGAGTCCAGCTCAGACGAGTCTGACTCGTAAGTCAGTATCAGAACTAGGCAGACCAGACATCAGGCAGAGTCCAGCTCAGACGAGTCTGACTCGTAAGTCAGGATCAGAACTAGGCAGACCAGACATCAGGCAGAGTCCAGCTCAGACGAGTCTGACTCGTAAGTCAGGATCAGAACTAGGCAGACCAGACATCAGGCAGAGTCCAGCTCAGACGAGTCTGACTCGTAAGTCAGGATCAGAACTAGGCAGACCAGACAGCAGGCAGAGTCCAGCTCAGACGAGTCTGACTCGTAAGTCAGGATCAGAACTAGGCAGACCAGACATCAGGCAGAGTCCAGCTCAGACGAGTCTGACTCGTAAGTCAGGATCAGAACTAGGCAGACCAGACAGCAGGCAGAGTCCAGCTCAGACGAGTCTGACTCATAAGTCAGGATCAGAACTAGGCAGACCAGACATCAGGCAGAGTCCAGCTCAGATGAGTCTGACTCGTAAGTCAGGATCAGAACTAGGCAGACCAGACATCAGGCAGAGTCCAGCTCAGACGAGTCTGACTCGTAAGTCAGTATCAGAACTAGGCAGACCAGACATCAGGCAGAGTCCAGCTCAGACGAGTCTGACTCGTAAGTCAGGATCAGAACTAGGCAGACCAGACAGCAGGCAGAGTCCAGCTCAGACGAGTCTGACTCGTAAGTCAGGATTAGAACTAGGCAGACCAGACAGCAGGCAGAGTCCAGCTCAGACGAGTCTGACTCATAAGTCAGGATTAGAACTAGGCAGACCAGACATCAGGCTCAGACGAGTCTGACTCGTAAGTCAGGATTAGAACTAGGCTGCATACTAAATGAGACCCTCTTCCCTTTAAAATGCACTACTTTAACCAGGGCTATGGAGTCATACTGTCATGTTGAGCTGAGCCAATTGGAGTCCTGACTGGTCTCTCTTGTCCAATCAGGGAGCAGGATGGGCAGGCGTCGGGCGGGAACAACTTTGGGAGTGATGACTGGATCTTCACCATCAGAGAAAAGGATCCTAAGAAACTCCAGAACGGGGGAGAGGGACCAGCAGGGGAGAGTGGAGACATTTCAAAGAGGCCGTATTCCACCAGCCTGTCCTCCATCATCTCTCCTTCGCTGGCCGAGGTAAGAAGCTCTCTGCTGTCATATAGCGTAGTCGGACCAACCCGGCCCTCGGCCACGCGCAGTCCGTCGCCTGCTGGCCGAGGTAAGAAGCACTCTGCTGTCATATAGCGTAGTCGGACCAACCCGGCCCTCGGCCACGCGCAGTCCGTCGCCTGCTGGCCGAGGTAAGAAGCTCTCTGCTGTCATATAGCGTAGTCGGACCAACCCGGCCCTCGGCCACGCGCAGTCCGTCGCCTGCTGGCCGAGGTAAGAAGCTCTCTGCTGTCATATAGCGTAGTCGGACCAACCCGGCCCTCGGCCACGCGCAGTCCGTCGCCTGCTGGCCGAGGTAAGAAGCTCTCTGCTGTCATATAGCGTAGTCGGACCAACCCGGCCCTCGGCCACGCGCAGTCCGTCGCCTGCTGGCCGAGGTAAGCAGCGTTCTGCTGTCATATAGCGTAGTCGGACCAACCCGGCCCTCGGCCACGCGCAGTCCGTCGCCTGCTGGCCGAGGTAAGAAGCTCTCTGCTGTCATATAGCGTAGTCGGACCAACCCGGCCCTCGGCCACGCGCAGTCCGTCGCCTGCTGGCCGAGGTAAGAAGCTCTCTGCTGTCATATAGTGTAGTCGGACCAACCCGGCCCTCGGCCACGCGCAGTCCGTCGCCTGCTGGCCGAGGTAAGAAGCTCTCTGCTGTCATATAGCGTAGTCGGACCAACCCGGCCCTCGGCCACGCGCAGTCCGTCGCCTGCTGGGTGTTGATGAAGGTGGTGATTCAACATGTAGAATCGTTGTTAAGTTAATAGTAAACAGCGTCTGATATTGTGGTCAGAGGCGTTAGGAAGGTCACCCACTGCTTAATAGGAAACAGCGTCTGATATCGTGGTCAGAGGCGTTAGGAAGGTCACCCACTGCTTAATAGTAAACAGCGTCTGATATCGTGGTCAGAGGCGTTAGGAAGGTCACCCACTGCTTAATAGAAAACCGCGTCTGATATCGTGGTCAGAGGCGTTAGGAAGGTCACCCACTGCTTAATAGTAAACAGCGTCTGATATCGTGGTCAGAGGCGTTAGGAAGGTGTCTGATATTGTGGTCAGAGGCGTTAGGAAGGTCACCCACTGCTTAATAGTAAACAGCGTCTGATATCGTGGTCAGAGGCATTAGGAAGGTCACCCACTGCTTAATAGTAAACAGCGTCTGATATCGTGGTCAGAGGCGTTAGGAAGGTGTCTGATATCGTGGTCAGAGGCGTTAGGAAGGTGTCTGATATCGTGGTCAGAGGCGTTAGGAAGGTCACCCACTGCTTAATAGAAAACAGTGTCTGATATCGTGGTCAGAGGCGTTAGGAAGGTCACCCACTGCTTAATAGAAAACAGCGTCTGATATCGTGGTCAGAGGCGTTAGGAAGGTCACCCACTGCTTAATAGTAAACAGCGTCTGATATCGTGGTCAGAGGCGTTAGGAAGGTCACCCACTGCTTAATAGAAAACAGCGTCTGATATCGTGGTCAGAGGCGTTAGGAAGGTGTCTGATATCGTGGTCAGAGGCGTTAGGAAGGTGTCTGATATCGTGGTCAGAGGCGTTAGGAAGGTCACCCACTGCTTAATAGAAAACAGTGTCTGATATCGTGGTCAGAGGCGTTAGGAAGGTGTCTGATATCGTGGTCAGAGGCGTTAGGAAGGTGTCTGATATCGTGGTCAGAGGCGTTAGGAAGGTCACCCACTACTTAATAGAAAACAGCGTCTGATATCGTGGTCAGAGGCGTTAGGAAGGTCACCCACTGCTTAATAGGAAACAGCGTCTGATATCGTGGTCAGAGGCGTTAGGAAGGTGTCTGATATCGTGGTCAGAGGCGTTAGGAAGGTCACCCACTGCTTAATAGGAAACAGCGTCTGATATCGTGGTCAGAGGCGTTAGGAAGGTGTCTGATATCGTGGTCAGAGGCGTTAGGAAGGTCACCCACTGCTTAATAGAAAACAGCGTCTGATATCGTGGTCAGAGGCGTTAGGAAGGTCACCCACTGCTTAATAGTAAACAGCGTCTGATATCGTGGTCAGAGGCGTTCGGAAGGTCACCCACTGCTTAATAGAAAACAGCGTCTGATATCGTGGTCAGAGGCGTTAGGAAGGTGTCTGATATCGTGGTCAGAGGCGTTAGGAAGGTGTCTGATATCGTGGTCAGAGGCGTTAGGAAGGTGTCTGATATCGTGGTCAGAGGCGTTAGGAAGGTGTCTGATATCGTGGTCAGAGGCGTTAGGAAGGTGTCTGATATCGTGGTCAGAGGCGTTAGGAAGGTGTCTGATATCGTGGTCAGAGGCGTTAGGAAGGTCACCCACTGCTTAATAGAAAACAATATGAATATAGACAAATCTAATGAATATCAGTGTTCAGGTGGTTTATGCCTACTGGTTGAAGATGCTTGTCGTCATCTTACATAAACAACACATGATGCCTTTGAGTTGCCTAGCATGTGCACAATACTAAAATGTCAAATGATATTTGATTCCTGGAGCATTTAATATCCAATGCTTATTTGTGTGACTTATTCCAAGCTGTCCGTGAATGGCTGCAAAAATGCATAGCCTTCTGATCAGACTAAATAAAGTCAATAGATAATAAAATCTCTTGAAGACTAGATGACATTAATCTGCTCCTACACCCTAACCTCCTGAAGACTAGATGACATTAATCTGCTCCTACACCCTAACCTCCTGAAGACTAGATGACATTAATCTGCTCCTACACCCTAACCTCCTGAAGACTAGATGACATTAATCTGCCCCTACACCCTAACCTCCTGAAGACTAGATGCCAATCTGCTCCTACAGGTGTGGTGTGAGTAGAGGGTCAAATGCGCGTCTCTCTGCCAATGCGTGAGAGTTGGCAGCTCAGCCTCAATCTACTGTAGTAAAAAGCGTCTGAAGGACAAATTGACTGCACACCCCCCCCCCTCCTAACCCTGTTCTGTTCTCCTCCAGTTGAAGCAGCGTCAGGAGGCCCCCCCCCCCCCCCCCCCTCCTCCTAACCCTGTTCTGTTCTCCTCCAGTTGAAGCAGCGTCAGGAGGCCCCCCCCCCCCCCCCTCCTCCTAACCCTGTTCTGTTCTCCTCCAGTTGAAGCAGCGTCAGGAGGCCCCCCCCCCCCCCCCCCCCCCTCCTCCTAACCCTGTTCTGTTCTCCTCCAGTTGAAGCAGCGTCAGGAGGCCCCCCCCCCCCCCCTCCTCCTAACCCTGTTCTGTTCTCCTCCAGCTGAAGCAGCGTCAGGAGGCCCCCCCCCCCCCCCCCCCCCTCCTTAACCCTGTTCTGTTCTCCTCCAGTTGAAGCAGCGTCAGGAGGCCCCCCCCCCTCCTAACCCTGTTCTGTTCTCCTCCAGTTGAAGCAGCGTCAGGAGGCCCCCCCCACCCCCCTCCTAACCCTGTTCTGTTCTCCTCCAGCTGAAGCAGCGTCAGGAGGCAGTGAATGGGAACCCCATGGCTTTGGATGAACTGAGAGAAGCTATTCTCCTTGCTGAGGAGGCCTACCCTGGGATCTCTGACTCCCTGGTCACCCAGCTGGTTAACAGGCTGCAGAGGTGAGGCTACTAACCCCTAGTACCCTAGTA
>NW_028158031.1:0-95000 GCF_964263955.1 Coregonus lavaretus
GAGACAGAGAGACAGAGAGAGACAGAGAAAGACAGAGAGAGAGCGAGACAGAGAGCGAGACAGAGAGAGAGACAGAGAGAGAGACAGAGAGAGAGACAAAGTCTAGACTATCAGCTTCACTCATGTCCGGTACGGTATGGTGGGGAGAGGTTCAACAGGCACATGAGTTAATTAACTAATTAATATTACATTAATTAGTGTTGATGTGGAGACAGACGGAGTGAGTGTCCTAAATAGCACCCTATTCCTGCTATAGTGCACTACTTTTCTCCAGAGCCCCCATAGGGGACCATTTGGGACGCAGACAGGGTGGTCTGGGGCTGGGCAAGGCTGATGATGTCACAGACATATCCACAGGTCACACGGCAGGATATGATGTCATGAGATGAGCACACTACAAAGGGCCCTGTTCCAATTCAGTCCCTAAACCATTCCCCTTCTGGAGTATGAAAGGGGGGGGGGGGGGGGGGGGGGGGGGGGGGTAGGTGCTAGGGGTGAAATGGGACTGGGCCACAGACACCAGTAAAGAAAACCTGTATCCTCCCCCTTACTCTTCTCTCACTCTCTCACTAAATCTCCTCTTCTCTCTCACTCCATCTCCTCTTCTCACTCCATCTCCTCTTCTCTCTCCATTTCTCACTCCATCTCCTCTTCTCTCTCCATTTCTCACTCCATCTCCTCTTCTCTCTCCATTTCTCACTCCATCTCCTCTTCTCTCTCCATTTCTCACTCATCTCCTCTTCTCTCTCCATTTCTCACTCCATCTCCTCTTCTCTCTCTATTTCTCACTCCATCTCCTCTTCTCACTCCATCTCCTCTTCACTCTCCGTTTCTCACTCCAGCTCCTCTTCTCTCTCTCTATTTCTCACTCTCTCACACCATCTCTTCTTCGCTCTCATTTTCTCACTACCCACACTTATCCCTCTATCCATCTTTCTCTCCTCCATCTCTAGAACATTAACTCCTGTAGACCATGAAGACGGTACAGGACCAGGACAGGACAGGTCCTTCTGTCTCTAGCACATTAACTCCTGTAGACCATGAAGACGGTACAGGACAGGGACAGGACAGGTCCTTCTGTCTCTAGCACATTAACTCCTGTAGACCATGAAGACGGTACAGGACCAGGACAGGTCCTTCTGTCTCTAGAACATTAACTCCTGTAGACCATGAAGACGGTACAGGACAGGGACAGGACAGGTCCTTCTGTCTCTAGAACATTAACTCCTGTAGACCGTGAAGACGGTACAGGACAGGGACAGGTCCTTCTGTCTCTAGCACATTAACTCCTATAGACCATGAAGACGGTACAGGACAGGACAGGTCCTTCTGTCTCTAGCACATTAACTCCTGTAGACCATGAAGACGGTACAGGACAGGGACAGGACAGGTCCTTCTGTCTCTAGAACATTAACTCCTGTAGACCGTGAAGACGGTACAGGACAGGGACAGGTCCTTCTGTCTCTAGCACATTAACTCCTATAGACCATGAAGACGGTACAGGACAGGACAGGTCCTTCTGTCTCTAGCACATTAACTCCTGTAGACCATGAAGACGGTACAGGACAGGGACAGGACAGGTCCTTCTGTCTCTAGAACATTAACTCCTGTAGACCATGAAGACGGTACAGGACCAGTCCTTCTGTCTCTAGCACATTAACTCCTGTAGACCATGAAGATGGTACAGGACAGGGTCAGAACAGGACAGGTGATGAAGCATGTTCTGGTTCACATGCAAAAGGGTTCTGACTGACACAGCATCAAACTGGACAGATGCAAACACAAAACCGACACCCTCCCTCCCCCGACATACGAGGCAACACACACAGCTTCAGGACAGACGAGACACAACAAACGTACTTACTCTCTAATTTTGCCATCAAAATGAAACCCAAAAACAGAGAGATTAGTAATTGATAATAGAATGTAGTCAAGTGAATGAACATCAATACAACTAGCCTCAATACAAGTCCCTTCACCTTTAACCATTTTAAAGCTAAACCAGTGCTGTGCTCAAAAAGTGTTTTATATCCAAAGATAGAATGTGCTTCTCTATTTCCAACTGATCAGAAACTGCACTGACATCTCCATAAATTACAAGTTAACTTTAATAATATTATATATGCCATTTGGCATACGTTTTTATCCAAAGCGACTTACAGTCATCCGTGCATTAAATTGTACGTATGGGTGGTCCCGGGAATCGCACCTATGATCCTGGCGTTGCAAGCGCCATGCTCTCCCAACTGAGCTACAGAGGAGCACTTTGCAGTACAATTACTACTGTAGTCAACCCCAGCTGAGCTTTAACTAGGCATATTTGACTAACAACTCTTGCAGGAGGGAGTTCTCATTGTTCCATTCCAGAATTCTACACCATTACGTAACTTTTGGAGGCACTAGGTAATCTTCAAAACTATTTTCTTTCTTTCAATCAATGTCCTTCCTTTTTCTCCTGCTCGCTCTCCAGTCTCCCTACCTTGTTGAGGTCCTCGTGCAGTCCGTCCATAAGGAAGAGTAGTAGCTCCTGGGAGTCCTGCTGTTCAAAGCCAGAGAACGATTCATTGATCTTCCCTATGGTGATCTTAAAGTCGCGGGGGCTGATAAACTTATACAGGCCCGACCACAGAGCCTTCATGATCACACCAAACTCCTCCGCTACCTCGCCCCTATGACCCAGGATATTAGCCCTGTCGGGGGGGAGAGGGTGGCAGAGAGAGAGAGAGAGAGAGAGAGAGAGAGAGAGAGGGTGGCAGAGAGAGAGGGTGGCAGAGAGAGAGATCTTTTTAAATATAAAAAATGTTTAAGCAGACGCTTTTATCCAAAGCGACTTACAGTCATGTGTGCATACATTTTTACGTATGGGTGGTCCCGGGGATCGAACCCACTACCCTGGCGTTACAAGCGCCATGCTCTACCAATTGAGCTACAGAGGACTTATCTTATCTTGGTAGTCATTTTTGTTGAAGTGGTATTAATACATTATCAATAGAACTACATTATCATCTGACTGATCTGTTGATATCCTCCTGATAGTAGTTCTTGTTGAAGTAGTCAGCCATGGCCGGGTTGTTACATTATAATCACTACATTATCATTACTACATTATCATTACCACTACATGACTGATCTGTTGATATCCCCCTGATAGTAGTTATTGTTGAAGCGGTCGACCATGGCCGGGGTGTTACTACATTATAATCACTACATTATCATTACCACTACATGACTGACCTGTTGATATCCTCCTGATAGTAGTTCTTGTTGAAGTAGTCCTTCCATGGCCGGGGTGTTACTACATTATCATTACTACATTATCATTACCACTACATGACTGACCTGTTGATATCCTCCTGATAGTAGTTCTTGTTGAAGTAGTCGACCATGGCCGGGGTGTTGCAGAGACACTGCAGGATGGAGTTCATGTAGCAGGTGTTGCCTAGGTTACGCAGGCCGGTGAGCGACGCGCCCAGACCGCCGAACACAGGGTTCAGGTTACGGATCTTAGCCGCAGACGGACGGGCAATCTCCACCTTGGCATAGACGTTAGCAGTGGGGGGTCTGGGAGAGGTATGGCAGTGAGAAGTTAGAAACAGTACAGTCAAATACACTGTATTGTAAAGCAGATAGCTAATGGGATTTAATCAACTTTCATCTGGAAATGTGAATTAAATACTTACGTGTTTCAAACATGTTAAATCAAGTTCTGTCATAATCCAATAGTATTTTTTTAATCATATCCATGAATCCAAATTATCTAGATACATTTAAATGCAATTTAGTCCAAGGGTTGATTTTATCTGAGTGTAAATCCTAAAGTCACGTTTCCCCAGACTCAGATGAAGTGTAGTCCAGGGGTGTATTGATAGTCCAGGGGTGTATTGATAGTCCAGGGGGTGTATTGATTAGTCGGATTTCGTTGCAAAACATTTTGCTACGGAAACTGTTACTATTGGACAAATTCAGCTAGGTCCCTCCCCCGTTTCGTTCCGTTTTCTCTGTTGGCTTTCGTTTGGTTCCTAGAGTAAACGGTAAACGGTTTCCGTTGCGAAACGTTTCGCAACAGACAAAACATTTTGCAACGGAATCCAACTAATGAATACACCCCAGGATTTAAAAACATTCTTAGTGGAGATTAGTGAAAAATAGCTTCTTAGTCCAGGACTAGGCTTAATCTGAGTGAGTGAAACCTATATATTGACGAGGCCCATCCATGTGATGATGATGTCACCTACTTGGTCTCCCTGTTAAAGGTTGGGGCAGCAGTTATGGGGGCGGTAACCTTCTTTAGCCCCTCCTCCCTCAGGTCCTGGGTGATGTCTGGAGAGGAGTAGGAGCGTTTCAGTTTGGACTGCTCCTGGTCGCGGTCCATGGTCTTGTCTGGCTCAGCGGGGCGGGGCTGCTTGTGTTTGGCCGTAGGTGGGGTGGAGGGGGGCGTCTGGGGCACGCTGACCTCAGGGGGGTAGAGGTGCACCCGGTTGGTTGGGGAATGGTAGTAACGGTAGGTACCGGTTACCGTGTCTAAGAACTGGTGGAAAGAGGATAGAGGGGAGGTTTTTTTCCTTTCTCCAATTTTCTTTTTCCTCACAATGATGGTTGTGTGTGAAAACACTCTCCATTGTATTTGCGTGCAATGTAGTTATCCATTTACGCTGATAGAATATGTCCACTTCAATGCTTTCCCCTTGCTGGCTACTTAGCAGTTCTCTTTGAACATCAAGAAACGATGGGTTAAATAGTTTGATGTGTCAGTTTAGTGTTCGTTTGTTTACCTTCATCCAGCCGACAGGCAGGCCTGGTACACGTCTACCCATCTCCTCACTCCTGGCTCTGGTCAGGAGCTCACGCTGTGGGACAACAGACACATTACACACAACACATACACGTTACACACACACACACACACACACATATTACATACACGTTACACAAACAGCGTACAGCCAATGTAAGGAGAATTCTGCCCAGTCAAAGGGGGGGGGTAGCTAGCAGTAGTATTTCAATGCAGGGTTCTTCTGTTGCTTCACTAGAATGTTCTGGGCAGGCAATGGTAGAAGAACAAAAAAATGAACTTGCAAACTCGGGGTCAAAACGTCCCAAGTGCCGTTTTGTGTCCCACAATTTCCAAGCGGTCGTGAACATGCACTCTGGATGCGGAAATAAAAATACCACTGAAGCTTTTTATAAAAACAACATCATGCCATGATGAGCAACACGTTGGGTTGTTTTGAGTGTTGATTATATACCTTGGGTATGTCATAGTCATCAGCTGTTCTGTGGTTTAATATCCCAGTCTGATAGCTCCTCCTCTTTCCAGCACTACTAAGCTTCATGGGGGAGGGGGCCTGGGGGTTGGGAGGGAGGGAGGGACACAACACAGCTCACATCATTTGACTACGCAGATTAAGCTATATGGGTATCGGTGAGATTGAATTGGCTGTATATTAGGACAGTCGTTCTCCAACCTCTCCTCAGGAACCCCCAGACGTTTCACAAGTGTATTGTAGCCCTGAACTATCTCAGCTGATTCACCTAGTCAAGGGCTTGATGATTGATTCACCTAGTCAAGGGCTTGATGATTGATTCACCTAGTCAAGGGCTTGATGATTGATTCACCTAGTCAAGGGCTTGATGATTGATTCACCTAGTCAAGGGCTTGATGATTGATTCACCTAGTCAAGGGCTTGATGATTGATTCACCTAGTCAAGGGCTTGATGATTGATTCACCTAGTCAAGGGCTTGATGATTGATTCACCTAGTCAAGGGCTTGATGATTAGTTGACCAGTTGAATCAGGTGTGCTGGCTCTGGAATAGATCAAATCCATGGAATGTCTGGGGGTCCCTGAGGAGAGGTTTGGACCGGCTGGGGGTCCCCGAGGAGAGGTTTGGAACGGCTGGGGGTCGCAGAGGAGAGGTTTGGAACGGCTGGGGGTCGCAGAGGAGAGGTTTGGAACGGCTGGGGGTCCCCAAGGAGAGGTTTGGAACGGCTGGGGGTCGCAGAGGAGAGGTTTGGAACGGCTGGGGGTCCCCAAGGAGAGGTTTGGAACGGCTGGGGGTCGCAGAGGAGAGGTTTGGACCGGCTGGGGGTCGCAGAGGAGAGTTTTGAGAGCCAATGTAGTAGGATATGGGTTGCACATGGGATGGGCTTATCAAATGTCCGCTGGTCATTGGGGACAGACGACTTATTAACTGGTGGCTAATGGATAGTATTAACTTCTGGTTGTTATCAGACGGGTGAGATGGATGGCTAATGGATAGTATTAACTTCTGGATATTATCAGACGGGTGAGATGGATGGCTATTGGATAGTATTCACTTCTGGATATTATCAGACGGGTGAGATGGATGGCTATTGGATAGTATTAACTTCTGGATATTATCAGACGGGTGAGGTGGATGGCTATTGGATAGTATTCACTTCTGGATATTATCAGACGGGTGAGATGGATGGCTATTGGATAGTATTAACTTCTGGATATTATCAGACGGGTGAGATGGATGGCTATTGGATAGTATTAACTTCTGGATATTATCAGACGGGTGAGATGGATGGCTATTGGATAGTATTAACTTCTGGATATTATCAGACGGGTGAGGTGGATGGCTAATGGATAGTATTAACTTCTGGATATTATCAGACGGGTGAGATGGATGGCTATTGGATAGTATTAACTTCTGGATATTATCAGACGGGTGAGGTGGATGGCTAATGGATAGTATTAACTTCTGGATATTATCAGACGGGTGAGGTGGATGGCTAATGGATAGTATTAACTTCTGGATGGATGGATGGGGTTTATATTAAGAGATGGGTTGGATATGGGCTTATTGGTGTTGGGCTGGAAAGGTACAGTAGTGACTGGGAGAAAAGGTACAGTAGTGACTGGGAGAAAAGGTACAGTAGTGACTGGGAGAAATGGTTAGATGCTTAGCGTTTTTTTAGCATCACAGAAACACAGACACACTGCCACAGACAGACAGACAGACAGACAGACAGAAAGACACACTGCCACAGACAGACAGACACACTGCCACAGACAGACTGCCAGACAGACAGAATGCCAGACAGACTGCCACAGACAGACTGCCAGACAGACAGACAGACACACACACTGCCACAGTGTACATCACTTGGGTCAAGCTTCCTGCCATCCAGGACCTCTATACCAGGCGGTGTCAGAGGAAGGCCCTAAAAATTGTCAAACACTCCAGCCACCCTAGTCATAGACTGCTCTCTCTGCTACCGCACGGCAAGCGGTACCGGAGCGCCAAGTCTAGGTCCAAAAGACTTCTCAACAGCTTCTACCCCCAAGCCATAAGACTCCTGAACAGCTAATCATTGCTACCCGGACTATTTGCACTGCCCCAACCCCCCCCCCCCCCCCTCTTTTACACTGCTGCTATTCTGTTTATTATTTATGCATAGTCACTTTAACTCTACCCACATGTACATATTACCTCAATTACCTCGACTAACCGGTGCCCCAGCACATTGACTCTGTACCGGTACCCCCCTGTATATAGCCTCCCTACTATTACTTTATTTTACTGCTGCTCTTTAATTATTTGCTATTTTTTATTTTTTACTTAACACTTTGTTTTTCTTTTCTTAAAAACCGCATTGTTGGTTAAGGGCTTGTAAGTAAGCATTTCACTGTAAGGTCTACACCTGTTGTATCCGGCGAATGTGGCAAATAAAATTTGATCTCCAAAAGTCCTTAAAGTTGGTGGAGTTGGTGCCTCTAGGGCAATTCAGGCAGATGTTAGAGGGCCTTTTACTGAAGAATGTGGTGTTCTCAAACGATTGGGTTTTGCTTTTCGTGTTTGCTTTTATGTACAGTGCATTCGTAAAGTATTCAGACCCCTTGACTTTTTCCATTTTGTTACTTTACAGCCTTATTCTAAAATGGATTCAATTGTTTTTTTCCCCTCATCAATCTACACACAATGCCCCATAACGACAAAGCAAAAACTGGTTTTTGACATTTTTGCAAATTTCTTGGGTATGACGCTACAAGCTTGGCACACCTGTATTTGGGGAGTTTCTCCCATTCTTCTCTGCAGATTCTCTCAAGCTCTGTCAGGTTGGATGGGGAGAGTTGCTGCACAGCTATTTTCAGAGATGTTCAATCGGGTTCAAGTCCGGGCTCTGGCTGGGCCACTCAAAGACATTCAGAGACTTGTCCCGAAGCCACTCCTGTGTTGTCTTGGCTGTGTGCTTAGGGTCGTTGTCCTGTTGGAAGGTGAACCTCCACCCCAGTCTGAGGTCCTGAGCGCTCTGGGGCAGGTTTTCTTCAAGGATCTCTCTGTACTTTGCTCCGTCCATCTTTCCCTCGATTCTGACTAGTCTCCCAATCCCTGCCCCTGATAAATATCCCCACAGCATGATGCTGCCACCACCATGCTTCACCGTAAGGATGGTGCCAGGTTTCCAAAGAGTTCAATCTTGGTTTCATCAGACCAGAGAATCTTGTTTCTCATGGTCTGAGAGTCCTTTAGGTGCCTTTTGGCAAACTCCAAGCGGGTTGTCATGTGCCTTTTACTGAGGAGTTGTTTCCATCTGGCCACTCCACCATAAAGGCCTGATTGGTGGAGTGCTGCAGAGATGGTTGTCCTTCTGGAAGGTTCTCCCATCCCCACAGAGGAACTCTGGAGCTCTGTCAGAGTGGCCATCGGGTTCTTGGTCACCTCCCTGACCAAGGCCCTCCACCGATTGCTCAGTTTGGCTGGGCGGCCAGCTCTACGAAGAGTCTTGGTGGTTCCAAACTTCTTCCATTTAAGAATGACGGAGGCCACTATGTTCTTGGGGACCTTCAATGCTGCAGAATTTTTTTTGGTACCCTTCCCCAGATCTGTGCCTCGACACAATCCTGTCTCGGAGCTCTACGGACAATTCCTTTCGACCTCATGGCGTGGTTTTTGCTCTGACATGCACTGTCAACTGTGGGACCTTATATAGACATGTATGTGCCTTTCCAAATCATGTCCAATCAATTGAATTTACCACAGGTGGACTCCAATCAAGTTGTAGAAACATCTCAAGGATGATCAATGGAAACAGGATGCACCTGAGCTCAATTTCGAGTCTCATAGCAAAGGGTCTGAATACTTCTATAAATAAGGTATTTCTAAAAACCTGTTTTCGGTTTGTCATTATGTGGTATTGTGTGTAGATTGATGAGGACTTTTTTTATTTAATCCATTTTAGAATAAGGCTTCAACGTAACAAAATGGGAAAAGGTCAAGGGGTCTGAATACTTTCCGAATGCACTGTATAGTGTAATTGATGTGAATATAGTTGTGTATAGTGTAATTGATGTGTATAGTGTAATTGATGTGTATATAGATGTGTATAGTGTATATGATGTGTATAGTGTAATTTATGTGTATATAGATGTGTATAGTGTAATTGATGTGTATAGTGTAATTTATGTTTATTGATTTGTTTGAAAGGTCGTCATTGTAAATAAGAATCTGTTCTTAATTGACTTACCTGTATTAATAAAGGTGACACTACCACAGACAGACAGACTAGATTCCCATTCTCCCATAGTGTTCACTCCCTCTCATGGCTTTAAAAGGAATGGACTGGTGTGTGGGATATGGTGGAAACTCCCTCCTCCCATGCTTGCACCAATCCAATGCTTTGAAATGCTATGAGGGGGAGTGAACGACTTCTATGAGAAGGTTAGAGAATCGGAACGCAGCCACAGACAGAGAGGCAGACAGAGAGGCAGACAGAGAGGCAGACAGAGAGGCAGACAGAGAGGCAGACAGAGAGGCAGACAGAGAGGCAGACAGAGAGGCAGACAGAGAGCCAGACAGAGAGGCAGACAGAGAGGCAGACAGAGAGGCAGACAGAGAGGCAGACAGAGAGGCAGACAGAGAGTCAGACAGAGACACTGACCTTAATCTCAGTGACGATATGGTTGGGAGCTGGCGAGTCCAGGGAAGCACTCTTTGTCGGCGTATCCTCCCTCTCCCCCTTCTTCTCTCGCTCCTCCCCAACCCCGTTCTCCTTCTCCTTCTCCTTCCTCCTCTTCTCCTCCTCATTTTCCTTCTCAGGCCTCTCCTGCTCTTCTTTCTCCTGGTTTTCCCGCCGTTCCCTCTCTCTCCACTCCTCCTCGGTGCGGCGTTCCTGTTTGCGTTGTTCCTGCTCTCGCCGGGCCTTCTCCATCAGAGCAGCCGTCTCCGTGTGGATCTGACTGCGTTCCTCATCCGTCAGCGGGACCGAAGGGTCAAAGGCCGGTTTGACCGAGCGGTTGGGTTGGGGTACAAACAGGCCATTCTGGGAGGAGGGGGGCAGGTCCCTTGGGAGGGCATCCAGGGGGGGTTTAGACCCGTCTGAGACCCTGACTGATGGCTTCTTGGTGCGGTCGATCTGGGGGAGAGAGGAAGACGAGGACGGGGAGGATTAAGGGTTTAATTCAACATTTGAAGAACAATAAATGGAAGTGGTGACAGTAACAGTCTTTCTTCACTATGACAACTAGGAAAAACCTAATTGTGGATTGCAGTCCTACCTTGTCCATAGACTGTTGACAGGGGAAGGAAACCAATGTCAGTTTGTAATTTAGGTCAACTATCCCTTTAATATATTTAAAGATAAATATTTTTTTTTTATTATTTTTTTTTTTATTTAACCTTTATTTAACCAGGTAAGCCAGTTGAGAACAAGTTCTCATTTACAACTGCGACCTGGCCAAGATAAAGCAAAGCAGTGCGATAAAAACAACAACAACAACAACAGAGGTACATGATAAAACAAACAAATACATGACCTCATGCAGTTACCTGTGGGATGTGCTTGGCTGTCCCTCCAGGCTGGCTGGTTGTGCCTGGTCCTGATCCAGGGCCCTTCTTGCTGTGGCCCACTCCAGGCTGAGTGGGCCCTGTGCGGGGTGAGTCTGTGGCGTCAGCCTCCATCCCTGTGGAGGGGGTCTCAGGGTGGGAGTGGGCCAGGTCCTCCGGGGGGGCACCGTTCACCTGTACGCTACCCAGGGAGGCAGGGGGAACCTGGGGTTCAGGGTCCGGCTCGGGGGGAGGGGGGGATGGAGGTTTGGGCTCCTCCAGTGACGGGTAGCTGAAGTTCACTGCTCAACAGAAAACATGAACTGGTAATGTTACAATAACTATTACATTAACTACTACTGAGGTTACGGTTTAGCTCTCAAACCGAGTCCAAAGGAGGACTACAAACCTACCCTGGGTTCATTTACACAAGGAGAAAAATGAGATCTCAAAGTTAAACACCACGCTAACACGGAGCTGAGCTAACCCACACACTGTGGGATCAATTCCATCAAACCCCCACTGCACCATGCTGAAGTAGCATATCAACTTCAAGGAAAGATCCACTCATTTTGAATGTTATATCCTATTTGTGCATCTCTGAGCGATGTTCTATCGATTGCTGGGGTCATGTTTTCATGTGTATCTGAGCTATTCACCGTTCAAGCAGGCAGCGTCATACCAGCTGTATTTCTGCCTGCTTGAACGGTGAATAGTTCAGAAATGAAATAAAATCATGTGTTTTGGGCACTGTGATGTGTTTGGGGTACAGACAGAAATGTGTGACTGTGGTACTCTGTGGGAGGGGGTTGTAGTTGTGTGTTCAGGGGGTTAGGGTGAGGGTTAAGGTTAGGATGAGGGTTAAGGTTAGGGTAAGGTTAGGGTTAAGGGGTACTCACTCTGTGGGAGGGTGTTGTAGTTGTGTGTTCGGGGGGTTAGGGTGAGGGTTAAGGTTAGGGTAAGGTTAGGGTTAAGGGGTACTCACTCTGTGGGAGGGTGTTGTAGTTGTGTGTTCGGGGGGTTAGGGTGAGGGTTAAGGTGAGGGTAAGGTTAGGGTTAAGGGGTACTTACACTGTGGGAGGGTGTTGTAGTTGTGTGTTCGGGGGGTTAGGGTGAGGGTTAAGGTTAGGGTGAGGGTTAAGGTTAGGGTTAAGGGGTACTTACACTGTGGGAGGGTGTTGTAGTTGTGTGTTCGGGGCGGTCTGACTTTGGCGTTGGATGTGTACATCGGGTAGAAGAGGAGCCAGCTCTCATAGCCTCCCTCCAGGACCATGGGCTCACTACGCAGGATAGTGGCACTGTCCCACTGTGGAGCACACAGTACCTCAATGGAAAACACACTGACTGAGGAAACACACATTACCTCAATGGAAAACACACTGACTGAGGAAACACACATTACCTCAATGGAAAACACACTGACTGAGGAAACACACATTACCTCAATGGAAAACACACCGACTGAGGAAACACACATTACCTCAATGGAAAACACACCGACTGAGGAAACACACATTACCTCAATGGAAAACACACCGACTGAGGAAACACACATTACCTCAATGGAAAACACACCGACTGAGGAAACACACATTACCTCAATGGAAAACACACTGACTGAGGAAACACACATTACCTCAATGGAAAACACACCGACTGAGGAAACACACATTACCTCAATGGAAAACACACCGACTGAGGAAACACACATTACCTCAATGGAAAACACACCGACTGAGGAAACACACATTACCTCAATGGAAAACACACCGACTGAGGAAACACACATTACCTCAATGGAAAACACACCGACTGAGGAAACACACATTACCTCAATGGAAAACACACCGACTGAGGAAACACACATTACCTCAATGGAAAACACACCGACTGAGGAAACACACATTACCTCAATGGAAAACACACCGACTGAGGAAACATCGCAGGGAACACACATTCCTATGGTATTTACCTTGTAGAGAGCATCTTTGAGGCTTTGTAAGGTGGTTCCCAGTTTGAGGTCAGTGACAGAGCTGAACCAGTCCAGCAGGATGATGTAATCTACAAACCCCCGTCTCTTCCACGTCTCTCTGGATGCATCAGGTAGATTGGCCTCTATCTGGTTCACTGTGATGCTGTGGGAACAGAGTAACAACATGTTAGCCTTTAGCAGGGGTTCACAACACACAGCCCGCTGGCTGAATGGCCCCAGAGAAGACAGCTTGTAGCCCGATATACAAGGTCAGAGTGGAGACCTGGATCAACCATACATGTAACAACCCTCCCCCCAACTCCCTCCATCCATCCATCGCTCCCTCCGTACCCAGGGTTGATAGCCTCCTCTGGGACACTGATGACAGTCTGTGTGGGGACCTGGATCTGTGAGTCCTGGAAGTCTTGGAGGCAGCGAGCGTCCATCACAATGACCGTAATGGCCTGGTCCTTCATCATCTTGAACAACCCCTCTGCTGTGATCCCTCCTGCTGGCACTGCAGCTAGGGAGGGAGGGAGCGAGGTAGGGAGAGAGGGAGGACGGTACGGTGGTAGGGAGAGGGAGGGAGGTAGGGAGAGAGGGAAGGAGGGAGAGAGGTAGGGAGAGAGAGGGATGGAGAGATGGAGACATGGAGGGAGGGAGGGAGGACAGTACGGTGGTAGGGAGAGAGGTACGGCGGTAGGGAGAGAGGGAGAAATATGGAGAAATCAATAAACATCAGCACCAATCTGCTGTGTAAAACAACTTATACGCATGTCAAAACTTCAGATTACCTCAAATTCTCACAGCGCAAAAACAACTTTTTAAAAAGCCTAGTTTTTTAGTCCGTTTACTGGTCACCATCTTTACCTTTTGAAGGTCCATTTTTCAACTCCTTCTGCTCCTTCACCTGGGACACAGAACATTACAACTGAGATCACAGCGTCTTAAAATACCATCTCTCAACCACAATAACTGGTGCTGGCAGGGGTGGTGTAAACGTTCACCTCAATAACACACAGAACAGAAACATGCTTCACCAGGCTTTCACTAAACTGTGATCTGTTAAGGCGTCTTTCAGTTGTGACATCTAAAATGTATTTATATTCAACAGCTGAGCACATTACTGGAGTTAATTCAAGCTGATTACAATCTATTTATTACAGTGTAATAAACATTAACCTTTGGATCCAAACATTGTTTTTAAAAGGAATAAATTGATCCACTTTCATCTGTGTCATCCGCACAGGAAAAGCACTCACACACACACACACACACACACACACACACACACACACACACACACGTGTGAACATACTCACTTCAGGTACGTGGGAATTCTGAGATCATGAATTAACAGAAAAGATCAACCAGGACACGGTGTTTCCCAGTACCACTTGCTTCTGTATCGGCCTCTCAGCCTTGGGTGAGAAGCTTTTCTGTCCTCGTCATCATTCATCATTCAGGCACCTACCTTCTTGTTCTCTTTCCCTCCTTTTGGAGACGCCCGCCCTCCTCCTTTCTCCGTCCTGTCCTCCCTCCTTTTCCTCTCCTCTTGTCTCTCTTTCTCCTCAAGTTTTTTGCGAACCTCGACTTCCTCGTACCTTAACACACACACACACAGGAAAACAGAAACCGTGACCCGTAGAAACATTAGGCTTGACGGAGAGATTCTATAGCTTCAAAATCAACGTATATCCGTCTTCGGCAAAAGTCAATGGTCTTCTTCAACCATTCACGGGGTATTGAAGTTCAGCTAAAAACCTATGCCATCGGAATACCAGTTGATTTAGGTGACATTCAGTTACAAAGTGCACAAAGTGAATGTAATGTCTGTGAATGAATGACATCAACACAGAGGGCAGGGCACCAACCTGAGCTTAAGGCTTTCAGAGAGCTTCTCGGCTTCTTCTATGGCTTTTTTAAAGCTGGTGGGCCCCAGCATGGACAGGAAAAACTCCTTGGACAACAGAGAGAAAAGGTGCTTTGGATGGCAGCATTCTCAAGAACAACAGAAGCAGCTAGCTTAAATCAATACATCGTGTCATTGCCAAACAGAATGAAATTTCACAAGTCAGTGAAATCAAGTACATTTACTTATTGATCGTTAACGTGTCACTTGCAACATCCACCTCAACTAAGAGAGTACAATTCTATCACCCGTCGGAAAATCAATAGTCAGTGCAGTAAGTTTATTCTTTGTATGGTTTGAACCCTCACTATGGGCAGTATCATAACAGTCCCGTGTGGGAGTGTTGCGCATAACTAGTTCTGCAGTCTCCAATCACACATAGCCCATGTCGGCACAGGGTCGAATCCCTCCTCACCCACTACTCCCTGTTCTCCCCTCCACCTGCTGTGTCCCCCATTACATTCCTACTGTCTGAAAAATCATTAAATACGTGGGGAGATCGGAGCTCCCAGTCTCCTTTAAAATACATTGTATGGCTTGAAACCTCTCGGTGGTCTGAGTAGCAAAACATGGGTGGTGTTCACTAGGCACAAAATGGAAGAACAGGGAGGGTCTAACCTGAAGGTGTCTAATAAGAAAGGCTTGTATTGGTTTAGCTACATCTTGGTACGGTGTGCGCTAATGGGCCATGGTTGGTACCTGTTGCTGCTTGAAGTCGGGCCTCTTCTTGATGAGATCATAGACTGTCAGGTATTTCATGTAGAGGACGTAGGACTTCTCCTCGTCTCCATCCAGACGACACTCCTCCGCAGCCTTGAAAATCTTACAGGCACTCTGGACATAGCTGCAACACAGAATAGAACATCTTACATACACTCTTGTACATAGCTGCAACACAGAATAGAACATCTTACAGGCCCTCTGGACATAGCTGCAACACAGAATATAACATCTTACAGGCCCTCTGGACATAGCTGCAACACAGAATAGAACATCTTACATACACTCTTGGACATAGCTGCAACACAGAATAGAACATCTCACAGGCCCTCTGGACATAGCTGCAACACAGAATAGAACATCTTACAGGCACTCTGGACATAGCTGCAACACAGAATATAACATCTTACAGGCCCTCTGGACATAGCTGCAACACAGAATAGAACATTTTACAGGCCCTCTGGACATAGCTGCAACACAGAATAGAACATCTTACAGGCCCTCTGGACATAGCTGCAACACAGAATAGAACATCTCACAGGCCCTCTGGACATAGCTGCAACACAGAATAGAACATCTCACATACACTCTGGACATAGCTGCAACACAGAATAGAACATCTTACATACACTCTGGACATAGCTGCAACACAGAATAGAACATCTTACAGGCACTATGGACATAGCTGCAACACAGAATATAACATCTTACAGGCCCTCTGGACATAGCTGCAACACAGAATAGAACATCTTACATACACTCTTGGACATAGCTGCAACACAGAATAGAACATCTTACAGGCCCTCTGGACATAGCTGCAACACAGAATAGAACATCTTACAGGCCCTCTGGACATAGCTGCAACACAGAATAGAACATCTTACATACACTCTTGGACATAGCTGCAACACAGAATAGAACATCTTACAGGCACTCTGGACATAGCTGCAACACAGAATAGAACATCTTACAGGCCCTCTGGACATAGCTGCAACACAGAATAGAACATCTTACAGACCCTCTGGACATAGCTGCAACACAGAATAGAACATCTTACATACACTCTGGACATAGCTGCAACACAGAAGAGAACATCTTACATACACTCTTGGACATAGCTGCAACACAGAATAGAACATCTCACAGGCCCTCTGGACATAGCTGCAACACAGAATAGAACATCTTACATACACTCTTGGACATAGCTGCAACACAGAATAGAACATCTTACATACACTCTTGGACATAGCTGCAACACAGAATAGAACATCTTACATACACTCTTGGACATAGCTGCAACACAGAATAGAACGAGTTAGGGAAACCCTTATTTAGACCACCAGTTTTCAGGTCATTATTTTAAAACAAAACTGCCATTTGAATGACATCCATGTCAGAACAATAGCCTACCTCCTGGTGTTGATTTTGTCAGGCTTGACTTCAGCTTTCTTGTTGAGGTCCCCCAGATTAGTAGAGAGGTACAAGCCCTTCACCCCACTGGACACTGCAGGCATCTTCAATGGTGGGTTATATATCAAAAGATCACCAGCACTGTACAACGTTCACATATTCCAGTCCTCACATCTCTGGAAAGACAAAACAATTAAATAGCTTTTATTATTATTATTACTAACCCCTTGCCTACCCCAGTCGTAGACGCCAACTACCTTTAGCTCCTATTGATGAAGAGCCCAGACGTTCGGTCTGAACGGTAACATGCATCGCTTGTGGTACACTTTTGGAAACTTAAGGAACATATATTTTTCATATCAGTGGAAAAAAAATATTTAAAAAAAACAAAAAAAGGTTAAATTAGTACACACTTTTAAAGAGTTTGGGTTCCCACTCGGCCATTTCTCCATGTTACAGCGCATGTTTCCAGAAGACAGAGGCGACCACCTGTGCTAATTACCTATCTAGCATGCTCAGAACCTGTGTAACCTGTGTATGATGGACGAACGCCACCAGAAACACGTTGTAACTGAAAAATACTGTTGGTTGCAACTGTGATGAACCTGGTGGTCCTGGGCTGGGTTTCTACTAAACTAACATATGGATTTTTTTTTTAAGATGGTCATGCCAAGGATCATTTAGCTATTTGATTTTGAACTAGTGACGACCCCTAGACAGCTGACTCCTGATTCACGGGGCGGCAGGTAGCTTAGTGGTTAAGAGCGTTGTGCCAGTTACCGAAAGGTTGCTGGTTCTAATCCCCGAGCCGACTAGGTGAAGAATCTGTCGATGTGCCCTTGAGCAAGGCACTTAACCCTAATTGCTTCTGTAAGTCGCTCTGGATAAGAGCGTCTGCTAAATGACTAAAATGTAAAAAAAATGTAAATGTAAATTTCAGGACCCCTGTAAGTACCCCAAAAATGATTTGATGAAACATTGAATTTGGCCTTACTGCTGTTAGCCCATAGAAACACATTGAATAACAGATTCATAAATGGCAAAACAGATATTCGAAAAATCATCAAATGGAAGTATGTTGTTTTGAAGTGTCTGTGTCTGAGAGACATAAGTACGATCTGGACTTTTTGGGTATTTTTCTTTACAAACATTTAACCACTTTTTTTTTTGCACTAAAGTACTTCCATTCACGTTTTAACTGGTACCGGGCTGCCAACAGACACGTCTTGTGGGCATCCTAGAGCAAAACAACCGACATGTACGCGTTTCGATGGTGGAGTCATGTGTGTGTAGCCTAAACTGTTTCGGACGCTACAGACAGAAGTTGGCAGATCGGCGGTACCGACTTCAGATGAGTCCCATGACTCTTGTGGGGGTCATAGAGCAAAACGGATTAGTTAGTCATATTATACTGAACAAACAAATAAATGCAACATGTAAAGTGTTGGTCCCATGTTACATGAGCTGAAATAAAAGATCCCAGAAATGTTCCATATACACAAAAAGCTTTTTCTCTAAAATGTTGTGCACAAATTTGTTTACATCCCTATTGGTGAACATTTCTCCTTTGCCAAGATAATCCATCCACCTGACAGGTGTGGATTATCAAGAAGCTGATTAAACAGCATGATCATTACACAGGTGCACCTTGCGCTGAGGACAATAAAAGGCCACTAAAATGTGCAGTTTTGAGGGAGTGTGCAATTGGCATGCTGACTGCAGGAATGTCCACCAGACCTGTTGCCAGAGAATTTATAAATCCTCCATATCTACAGAAATAAGACTGATCCTGCTTATTGTATTTTGTTTGTTTTTCTACCCCCTTTTTCTCCCCAATTTCGATCTTGTCTCATCGCTGCAACTCCCCCAACGGGCTCGGGGGGCGAAGGTCGAGTCATGCGTCCTCCGAAACATGACTCACCAAACCACGCTTCTTAACACCTGCCCGCTTAACCCGGAAGCCAGCCGCACCAATGTGTCGAAGGTAACACCGTTCAACTGATGAACAACGAGTTGCTAGAGCACGATGAGCCAAGTAAAGCCCCCCCCCGGCCAATGAGAATGAGACTGTTTTTAGTCTTTGCTGTAACAAAGGCTTTACAAAAAACATTACAACAGACTCTCTGGTATGCTTATAATTGATTTAGTGTTGTGTTACATGGTTCCAAACGGTCAGAAAAATATTGTAATCTAACAGCACCTGTTTGGCCACATAATATGCAGCAGCGCTCCTTACCTTCTTTTTCTTGATCTCCAGTATTTTCCACAACTAGTCAAATTTATTCCACCCATCTGACTTCCCCTTTACCTCCTGAGCAACCAGTAAACATTACCCCGTTTCCAGTTTATTTGTCATGTCCTCTGCATCAATTTTAATGTCACATGTGTTCGGAGTTTGTTATAACCAATTTATTGATGTGATTATGATATGCTATAGGTCAGGCCCTATTGATCACGTGCATGCAATGCATACATGTGTCACGTAAAGAGAGCAAGGGTTGAGGTAACAAAACTTTTCAGTCAGAAATGGCTGTCATTATGTTGCAGCTTCAGCAACATGGACAGCGTGATAAACACTGTTTAAGTTCTGTAGTGGTCAATGCAGCATGGAGAGAGAGAGACAGGCAATGGGTGCTAGTCACACAGTCACTCGCTGTCTTTTTTTTTTAAACACAGCAAGTCTGAGCACAATCAAATCAATTGCAGTCGGACTCCCTCTAGTCATTTGTGTGTCTTAATTATTTCATCAAACAGTGCGCTTAAAGCATCAGACAAGCTCAGTGCATATGGTTGATTTGATTAGAACACATAGGATGTGTCTATATATGGAAAAATACGTCGTAAAATGTAGACCAACCGATTGGTTGAAAGAACAGACGACTCTCGGTCGACCAAGTTTTTTTATATGTCGGGGACAGCCCTAATGATAATGCATGGCCCCATGTCGCAAGGATCTCTACACAATTCCTGGAAGCTAAAAATGTCCCAGTTCTTCCATGACCTGCATACTCACCAGACATGTTACTCATTGAGCATGTTTGGGATGCTCTGGATCGATGTGTACGACAGCATGTTCCAGTTTCCGCCCATACGCAACAACTTCGCACAGCCATTGAAGAGGAATGGGACAACATTCCACAGGCCACAATCAACAGCCTGATCAAATCTATGCAAAGGAGATGTGTTGTGCTGCATGAGGCAAATGGTGGTCAGACCAGATACTGACTGGTTTTCTGATTCACGCCCCTACCTTTTTTTGTTTTTAAAGGTATCTGACACCAACAGATGCATATCTATATTCCCAGTCATGTGAAATCCATAGATTAGGGCCTAATGAATTTATTTTAATTGACTGATTTCCTTATATGAACTGTAACTCAGTAAAAAAAAAAATGGTTGCGTTTATATTTTTGTTTATTGTAGAACCTTGTCCAATAGGTTTTTGACGTTTTTGTTAGTAAGCAGTTGTAAGCGAATGGCCAAGCAAAGTACTGTATTGTGATTCGTATCCCTGCTGGTCAATTTCCAGTGTACTCGTGATTATCTTTGGCAGTTCCGCTGGGGTAATCCATCCGAGCAAGATGTAAACATGAACTGCGAATTTAGCAAGGCTTTCAAAAACGAAACCACAGATAATATCTTTGACGAAATTGTAAATATAATATATGTGACATTGGACTTGCTACTAGCTAGCACGTTCGCAAAACTGTAAATTAACAAGCCAGGTAGCTTTCCATACACACAAAAAGCTTATTTCTCTCAAATGTTTACCCAGGAAGTCCAGTAGCTAGCCTACCACCCGTTTGTCAAGTTAGTTTGTTAGCAGGATAGCTAGCTTGTTAGCTAAGCTATGCTAGCTTTCACTGTAGTTGTTTATTCAAACAGGCTCCGTCAGCTCAAGGATGTTTAGCTAGCTATGTAACGACAGAGAAATTATAACCGTAAATATAACGGCGAATAACCTCCGACAGTTATTGCAATGATGAGATAGCAAGTGAATACGTTTGAAAGGAGGAAATAATACAACTTACCATAACGTTGCACTGTTGTCTTGTTCAGCTTTTTCTAGACAGTGTTTTCCGCCAGTTACCACAGCCACAAAGTCAAAATTGGCTATATCGTAAAAGTTTATGAAAACAAAAATGTGCTTTTGGGGCTTGATTATAGATTAGTGTTAGGTGTAGGGTTAGCAGTGTGGTTATGGTTACGGTTAGGTTTACAATCACATTTGAAGAAGATACATTTTAGAAACAGGCGGGGTTTATGACTTTGTGGCTGTGGTAACTAGTGACGACCCCTAGACAGCTGACTCCTGATTCACGGAAGAACTCAAGGGGGCGTATTTGTTCAAAACGGCCAAGCTTTTATCAACGATTAAAATACAACACTGCTAGAAAACACCAAACATTTGCTACGTGAGGCTTATTTGATCGAATAGAAGTTTCGTAATGGTTAAGTTGTTATGAATGCACTGATGTAAGTGGACGCGGCATTTCGGCCACTTTGTTATAATAAAAAAACAAGCATAACTCTTTCTATCCGAGTTATGCTTGTTTTCTTAAGAGATAGATAAGCGCTTTCTGGTGGCAGGTCTAGTGTAAAAATACACCCCCCACACTGTCTGCTGCCATTCTACGAGAGATGTAGGGTGCTTTATTTTGCCCCACTGGATGTGGAAGTTGGATCTCTTTCGGTTGTAAAAAAAAAAATGCTTCCACTTCCCCCGGAAGCTAGATCATTCTTGTGATTTCCTGTTTACAGATTTTCAAAACTACGAACAAGTGCTAAGGCGCTAGCTATGTCTTTGTATAATGATTTTTCGGTAGAATTTATACCTCTTAAGACTAAAGCTCCCGATTTACTGGTAATTGCGGATAAAGTTTTTACATGACATCCCACCGTTTTATAAGTCAGAACACAAAAAAATTGAGGAATATATAATATAGTCGTGCGTGACTCCCAACAAAATAAAATGGTGGCTGGGATCTTGGTTGAACAAGAGGGAGAAGTCTCTACACCCTGCGCAGTCGGTGCGCTGCAGAGTTGCGGGTTTGCATTATGGTTTGCATGCAAGCTCTCCTGCTGTCGAAGTGCTGTCTGTAGTGGATTCTCTATATTAGTCTATCTGCACATTCCTATCCAGTAGGCTAATAAAAGCCTAGTAAGCTAGGCTAGAAAGATTGACAAAAAAGAAGGAACAACATCTGGTTATTCCTTCTCAGATTTATTTTTGTTGCAACATAGGTCCCGTGTAGCTCAGTTGGTAGAGCATGGCGTTTGCAATGCCAGGGTTGTGGGTTCGATTCCCACGGGGGGGCCAGTATGAAAATGTATACTCACTAACTGTAAGTCGCTCTGGATAAGAGCGTCTGCTAAATTACTAAAATGTAAAAATATATAACAGCTTTTGTAGTGCACAAAATCCTTATAGGGATAGTTCAGGATTTTTAACGTTATCGCAATGACTGGAAGTTTATTGTTATCTCCTAGCAGTCATTGTGCTAATGCTAGTTAGCATTGGCTCGCGAAACTACCTCTAACTTTCCTTCATACTGGACACAGACACATAAATATGGTATCCACAAGTTCATCTGACTCTGGGAAAGTACATAAAGGGCCTCAAAATCCCAAAGTATCCCTTTTTAAGTTCCATCACTGCTAGTATATTAATAAATATCCCATCCACTCCTTCACAACCCGGGTGCCTGCTGTTCTCCACTGATCATTCTTTATGTAACAACATCTTTGGCTTTTAAACAAATTCATGTGAACTTTTTTTAAATTGACAAACATAACATTGTGTCCTATGTTATTCTAATAAGACTATTACATTGAATTACCAAATCACTAGTAACAAAGGAAGTTCCTCCTCTCCTCAAAGTCCCTGGTTCCCCAATGCTCTCCCTCTCTGCCCAGGGTCCCACAGCGGAGGTGTTGGGTGGGGCAGCCTGAGCCAGCCTCCTCCCAGTCCAGGCCTGGTACTCCAGGGGTCCCCGTTCACCCACGGCCAGAAGCCACTGAAAAAGCATAGACCGGTCCACACATGGTCTGTCTGGGCCCCCTTTGAATTCATAATTCTCTGGACCTGGAGCTGCTCATTCTCAGACAGCAGGCTGGTGAGGTCAGTGTAGTTCTCCCTGCAGTGCTCCAGAGCCTCCTCCCATGTCTTGTTCTCCTGCACCAGGACCACGTTCAGATCAAAGCAGAAGAAATAGTTTCTTTGATTGCACAGCCCAGCAGCCATCTCACCCTGCCTCACACCGACACAGTCATCGTTGCCATGGTTAGTTAGACAGACTTTACTCCAAGACCTGAATGTTGAGTTCCACCCTCCAGACCACTTCCACTCTGTTGGGTCAACGCAACGGTATCTTTGTACAGACCGTTCCAAGCCAAAGCAACTGATGATATGTTAGAGGAGTTCTCTGCTTCCTCCTGGTTGCTGATGAAGGCCATGTCAGTTTAATGCTCTCTGCAGTACTGCTGAGCTTCTGGACTTTTATATTATTTTATATAGTGGAACTGTTTGGTCAGACCACAGGAGACCACTAAACAGTGTCTAAGGCCGCAGTGCCTACTACTGCGATTTCGAAGTTGACGTCGGCAACCCTCCATCCCTGCTCTGGATCGAGTGGGGCTTTTCCATCTGTTAGAGGCCTGCGCCAGGCGCCGGGAGCAACAGGCTCAAGTTATCCTGCCTCTCGCCCGTCCATAAAGGGTTCTCCGAATCCTGTGAAGCGTGGGAGTTGGCGGATTTCCTCGTCCTTCTCATCAGCCGTGATTTTGGGCAGCTCCGTGGTAAGAAATGTGACCGTTCCTGGTGCAAAATCAATGTTCTATCCCGGAGCTTGAGTAAATGACATGGAAATCGATTCTATCATAGTCCATGTGGGTTTTAATGACATTATAAAGGGCAGCTCTGAACAGTTGAAACTGGATTTTAAAGAGCTGATTGACTCTCTGCTAGACACTAAGAAAATACCCATCATATCTGGCCCTGTGCCCTCTCTGAATCGTGGCATTGAACGCTTTAGCAGGATTATTTCTCTTCACAACTGGCTACATGATTATTGCAGCTCAATGGGTGTAACTTTTGTTGACAATTTCAATACCTTTTCGACACAAAACACATTTTCTAAGGAGGATGGGATCCACCCAAATCATTTGGGTTCCTGGATCCATTCACAGCATTATAAGGCTGCGTTAAGACAATGACTTATCAATGACCCAAGCCCAGCTCAGCTAATCCCTACCATTGTGACGCAGAGTTGTCATAATGCTTCAGCAAATGTACATTACACCAGGGGCGTTGGTAGACACAATGTAAGTTACCTAATGTATGTCCCTCTAACTGCCCTGAATGCCTCTGCTGATCCTACAGCTATTGTATGCAGTAATAATGTGCCTGTGAACCAGATTTATACTGTTAGCACTGAGCCGGTGTGCCCTAGGAGGATGTTCACTGTGTGCAGCTCACCCTGCACTAACATAAATAACATGAGCATATCTACTTCTGCTAAGCTTCCCAGTAAAGCAATGAAAACAAGTAAGCATCCCAGAAGAAAAGTGCTCAAAATAGCCCACGTTAACATATGTAGCTTAAGAAACAAGGTTCATGAAATCAATAATCTCTGAAACTCACTTAGATAATACCTTTGATGATACAGTGGTAGCAATACAAGGTTATAATATTTACAGAAAATATAGAAATGTCAATGGTGGAGTTGTTCCTGTGAAGATTAGAGAGGATCTCATGTTAAATACTGTTGAAGTAATATGGCTACAGGTTCATCTGCCTCACCTAAAGCCCATTCTGGTGGGAAGCTGCTATAGACCACCAAGTGCTAACAGTCAGTATCTGGATAACGTGTGAAATGCTTGATAATGTATGTGATATTAACAGAGAGGTATATTTTCTGGGTGATTTAAATATTGACTGGCTTTCATCAAGCTACCCACTCAAGAAAAAGCTTCAAACTGTTACCAGTGCCTGCAACCTGGTTCAGGTTATCAGTCATCCTACCAGGGTAGTTACAAACAGCACAGGAATGAAATCATCAACATGTATTGATCAAATCTTTACTAATGCTGCAGAGATTTGTTTGAAAGCAGTATCCAGATCCATCGGATGTAGTGATCACAATATAGTAGCCATATCTAGGACAACCAAAGTTCCAAAGGCTGGGCCTAATATAGTGTATAAGAGGTTATACAATACGTTTTGTAGTGATTCCTATGTTGTTGATGTAAAGAATATTTGTTGGTCCGTGGTGTGTAATAAGGAGCAAACAGACGGTGCACTTGACACATTTATGAAATTGCTTATTCCAGTTACTAATAGGCATGTACCCATTAAGAAAATGACTGTAAAAAAACGGTTAAATCCCTGTGGATTGATGAGGAATTGAAAAATTGTGTGGTTGAGAGGGATGAGGCAAAAGGAATGGCAAATAAGTCTGGCTGCACAACCGATTGGCAAACGTACTGCAAATTGAGAAATCATGTGACTAAACTGAGAAAAAAAACTACACTATGAAACAAAGATAAATGACATAAAGAATTATAGTAAAACGCTTTGGAGCGCCTTAAATGAAAATTTTGGGAAAAAGGCAAACTCAGCTCCATCATTCATTGAATCAGATGGCTCATTCAACACAAAACCAACTGATATTGCCAACTACTTCCACTGAGTGTGGAAGAGGTGAAAAAATTATTGTTGTCTATCAACAATGACTAGCCACCGGGGTCTGACAACTTGGATGGAAAATTACTGACGATAATAGCGGACGATATTGCCACTCCTATTTGCCATATCTTCAATTTAAGCCTACTAGAAAGTGTGTGCTCCCAGGCTTGGAGGGAAGCAAAAGTTATTCCCCTACCTAAGAATAGTAAAGCCCCCTTAACTGGCTCAAATAGCCGACCAATTAGCCTGTTACCAACCCTTAGTAAACTTTTGGAAAAAATGGTGTTTGACCAGATACAATGCTAATTTACAGTAAACAAATTGACAACAAACTTTCAGCATGCTTATAGGGAAGGACATTCAACAAGCACAGCATTTACACAAACGACTGATGATTGGCTGAGAGAAATTGATGATAAAAATATTGTGGGGGCTGTTTTGTTAGACTTCAGTGCGGCTTTTGACATTATCGATCATAATCTGCTGCTGGAAAAACGTATGTGTTATGGCTTTACACCCCCTGCTATATTGTGGATAAAGAGTTACCTGTCTAACAGAACACAGAGGGTGTTCTTTAATGGAAGCCTCTCCAACAAAATCCAGGTAGAATCAGGAATTCCCCAGGGCAGCTGTCTAGGCCCCTTACATTTTCCAATCTTTACTAATGAGTAAAGCCGGTGTGTCTATGTATGCGGATGACTCAACACTATACATGCCAGCTACTACAGTGACTGAAATGACTGCAACACTTAACAAAGAGCTGCAGTTAGTTTCTGAACGGGTGGCAAGGAATAAGTTAGTCCTAAATATTTCTAAAACTAAAAGCATTGTATTTGGGACAAATCATTCACTAAACCCTAAAACTCAACTAAATCTTGTAATAAATAATGTGGAAATTGAGCATGTTGAGGTAACTAAACTGCTTGGAGTAACCCTGGATTGTAAACTGTCATGGTCAAAACATATTGATACAACAGTAGCTATGATAGGGAGAAGTCTGTCCATAATAAAGCGCTACTCTACCTTCTTAACAGCACTATCAACAAGGCAGGTCCTACAGGTCCTAGTTTTGTCGCACCTGGACTACTGTTCAGTTGTGTGGTCAGGTGCCACAAAAAGGGACTTAGGAAAATTGCAATTGACTCAGAACAGGGCAGCACGGCTGGCCCTTGGATGTACACAGATAGCTAACATGAATAATATCCATATCAATCTCTCCTGGCTCAAAGTGGAGGCGAGATTGACTTCATCACTACTTGTATTTATGAGAGGTATTGACATGTTGAATGCACCGAGCTGTCTGTTTGAACTACTGGCGCACAGCTCGGTCACCCATTCATACCCCACAAGACATGCCACCAGAGGTCTCTTCACAGTCCCCAAGTCCAGAACAGACTATGGGAGGTGCACAGTACTACATAGAGCCATGACTACATGGAACTCTATTCCACATCAAGTAACTGATGCAAGCAGTAAAATCAGATTGAAAAAACAGATAAAAATACACCTTATGGAACAGCGGGGACTGTGAAGCAACACAAACATAGGCACAGACACATGCATACACACACACATGATAACATACGCACTATACACACACGTACACATGGATTTTGTACTGTAGATATGTGGTAGTGGAGTAGGGGCCTGAGGGCACACATTGTGTTGTGAAATCTGTGAATGTATTGTTTTAAAAACGGTATAAACTGCCTTAATTTTGCTGGACCCCAGGAAGAGTAGCTGCTGCCTTGTCAGGAACTAATCCATAATAAATACAAATCCACAGAGCAGTGATGAGGAGCCCAGTGAAGCTGCTCTTCCTCTGCATGATGCCTCAGTCACAGAGTTTCTAAATCCAGAGGCGCAGCATCGCCAGACTTCCGGGAACGGTTGCGAAGCAGACACGCAGATCAGGCCCAGGTTTGGGGTTTGAGAAGTGAATGAGAGAAGTAAAACATTATTCTAAATTCTTCTTGAAATCTAAATGCACAACCTATACTGAACAAAAATATAAACGCAACATGTAAAGTGCTGGTCCCATGTTTCATGAGCTGAAATAAAATATCCCAGAAATGTTCCATACGCACAAAAAGCTTATTTCTCTCAAATTCTGTGCACAAATTTGTTTACGTCCCTGTTAGTGAGCATTTCTCCTTTGCCAAGATAATCCGTCCACCTGACGGGTGTGGCATGTCAAGAAGCTGATTAAAAAGCATGATCATTACACAGGTGCACCTTGTGCTGTGGACATTAAAAGGTCACTCTAATATGTGCAGTTTTCTCAAACAACACAATGCCACAGATGTCTCACGTTTTGAGGGAGCATGCAATTGGCATGCCACCAGAGCTGTTACCAGATAATTTTAAGTTCATTTGTCTACCATAAGCTGCCTCCATCGCCGCTTTAGAGAATTTGTCAGTACGTCCAACCGGCCTCACAACCGCAGACCACGTGTAACCAAGCCAGCCCAGGACCTCCACATCCGGCTTCTTTACCTGCGGGATCGTCTGAGACCAGCCACCCGGACAGCTGATGAAACTGAGGAGTATTTCTGTCTGTAATAAAGCCCTTTTGTGGGGGAAATACTCATTCTGATTGGCTGGGCCTTGCTCCATAGTCTCCCAAGTGGGTGGGCCTATGCCCTCCCAGGCCTACCCATCGCTGCGCCCCTGCCCAGTCATGTGAAATCCAAAGATTAGGGCCCAATTTATTTATTTAAATTGACTGATTTCCTTATATGAACTGTAACTCAGTAAACTGGTTGAAATTGTTGCATGTTGCGTTTATATTTTTGTTCAGCGTAGACTCGAGCCAATGTCTTAAGTAGTTGAACATGTTATTACTCCAACCTTTGTGAAAGTGACAAACATTTTCATCAAGGGTCACTTCCCTTCCCTCTACATTCCATCGTTAGGTAAATCTCTCTGCCTCTCAGTCAAATGTTTTTCAGCAATGCAAAAAACCCTTCAGACCTTTTCAGCCAAGCCTGGGTTGGGCAGCAGTACAACGGGGAGGATGTCCCCAAGGTCATGGATCATAGTCTTTATTCACTCTTCCTGTTGTCGTATTGTGTTTACTGTCAGTAATGTAGTTGGGTTACCATATTTTGGAAGCAGGAGCCAGAGGGTGTGTCTACAGGGTGTTTTAAGGGGAGAATCTGATAGAATATAGTTGTAGTGTTAATATTAGTCTGGCTGATACCAAACTTGAAGTCCTCCTTTAAATTTCCAAACAATGAGAGGTCTCCCACCAGGGAAAATATATATTTCAGAGAATCAATCAATGCGTCCGCTAAATTTCTGAGCGAATATTGCATTAACAAACTGCCTCCTTTCTAGGCCAGTGAGTCACAGCTCTTCCTCGCCGTGTGGTCACGTCAGCCAGGCTAGTTCAATATATCCAGAGTTGAGATCAATCTGGATAAATATGGCGTCAGATTCCTATAAGACCCAGGCTACTGTAGGGACTTTGCCATTGGGAAACAACCCCTGCCAAGTGGGTTTACTTTACCAGAACAACATTGACTATGTACACAGAGCTTGCTACATGTGGGCTAAGGAAGCAGTAGCGGTGCGTGGGTAAAATCACTGGGGAAGCCAAGCCAGGAAAAAAAAGCCATATTACAATCTATGTGTTGTGATAATTGCGTTGTTTGCTCTATAACCTGTTAGTTCAAATGCCTTGCCACCGTGATATATAGGCCTTAAGGCCGAGACAATAAGAAGACACAGTGGCAGAATAAATTCAACCAAACCTTTGTTTAATCACAAAACCGGAGAGCAACATTTATCTGGTGAAGTCCACAAAACATATTGCATGTGACAAACAGTTACATGGCCAACAGCATGGTCAAGCAAGTTAATGTTTCCTACATTTTTGGACTACAAAAAAACTATTGATTAGAACCACAGAGAGTTACCGCAAGTCACAAAGAAAACAGACGTTGCCTCCACTATTCCAGCACCATTTCAACTTCAACATTTCAACATCATCAAATCACCTATGCTTAGTCTATTTCAGTGACAACTAAAAAATTCCTAAAACAATTTAGTCCAATTAACATAAGCTAAATACAGTGAGGGAAAAAAGTATTTGATCCCCTGCTGATTTTGTACGTTTGCCCACTGACAAAGACACGATCAGTCTATAATTTTAATGGTAGGTTTATTTGAACAGTGAGAGACAGAATAACAACCAAAAAAATCCAGAAAAACGCATGTCAAAAATGTTATCAGTTGATTTGCATTTTAATGAGGGAAATAAGTATTTGACCCCTCTGCAAAACATGACTTACTACTTGGTGGCAAAACCCTTGTTGGCAATCACAGAGGTCAGACGTTTCTTGTAGTTGGCCACCAGGTTTGCACACATCTCAGGAAGGATTTTGTCCCACTCCTCTTTGCAGATCTTCTCCAAGTCATTAAGGTTTCGAGGCTGACGTTTGGCAACTCGAACCTTCAGCTCCCTCCACAGATTTTCTATGGGATTAAGGTCTGGAGACTGGCTAGGCCACTCCAGGACCTTAATGTGCTTCTTCTTGAGCCACTCCTTTGTTGCCTTGACCGTGTGTTTTGGGTCATTGTCATGCTGGAATACCCATCCACGACCCATTTTCAATGCCCTGGCTGAGGGAAGGAGGTTCTCACCCAAGATTTGATGGTACATGGCCCCGTCCATCGTCCCTTTGATGCAGTGAAGTTGTCCTGTCCTCTTAGCAGAAAAACACCCCCAAAGCATAATGTTTCCACCTCCATGTTTGACGGTGGGGATGGTGTTCTTGGGGTCATAGGCAGCTTTCCTCCTCCTCCAAACACGGCGAGTTGAGTTGATGCCAACAAGCTCCATTTTGGTCTCATCTGACCACAACACTTTCACCCAGTTCTCCTCTGAATCATTCAGATGTTCATTGGCAAACTTCAGACGGCCCTGTATATGTGCTTTCTTGAGCAGGGGGACCTTCCGGGCGCTGCAGGATTTCAGTCCTTCACGGCGTAGTGTGTTACCAATTGTTTTCTTGGTGACTATGGTCCCAGCTGCCTTGAGATCATTGACAAGATCCTCCCGTGTAGTTCTGGGCTGATTCCTCACCGTTCTCATGATCATTGCAACTCCACGAGGTGAGATCTTGCATCAGGCCGAGGGAGTTTGACAGTTATTTTGTGTTTCTTCCATTTGCGAATAATCGCACCAACTGTTGTCACCTTCTCACCAAGCTACTTGGAGATGGTCTTGTAGCCCATTCCAGCCTTGTGTAGGTCTACAATCTTGCCCCTGACATCCTTGGAGAGCTCTTTGGTCTTGGCCATGGTGGAGAGTTTGGAATCTGATTGATTGATTGCTTCTGTGGACAGGTGTCTTTTATACAGGTAACAAGCTGAGATTAGGAGCACTCCCTTTAAGAGTGTGCTCCTAATCTCAGCTCTTTACCTGTATAAAAGACACCTGGGAGCCAGAAATCTTTCTGATTGAGAGGGGGTCAAATACTTATTTCCCTCATTAAAATGCAAATCAATTTATAACATTTTTGAAATGCGTTTTTCTGGATTTATTTGTTGTTATTCTGTCTCTCACTGTTCAAATAAACCTACCATTAAAATTATAGACTGATCATTTCTTTGTCACTGGGCAAACGTACAAAATCAGCAGGGGATCAAATACTTGTTTCCCTCACTGTATCATGTGGTTGTCCATGGCACTGGTTTCTGTGTGTGTGTGTGTGTGTGTGTGTGTGTGTGTGTATGTGTTTGTGTGTGCGTAAGTACAAAAAACATGTTGACTCACCCTACTTGTAGAGAAAAGCCAATGCCATCCTCCTCTCTTTCATGTTGCCGAAACGGTTTATGACTCTGTCATACAGTACATGCTTTTAGTTTTTGTTGTCCTAGGCTACCTGGCTAAAATGCATCTAGCTACATATTGAACTTCCATCCTCTCAGGCCAGAGAGGAATTTATGGTTGGATCAGAATCGTCGTTATAATCATTGGCCATTACGGATAATTAAGTACAGTGGGGAAAAAAAGTATTTAGTCAGCCACCAATTGTGCAAGTTCTCCCACTTAAAAAGATGAGAGAGGCCTGTAATTTTTATCATAGGTACACGTCAACTATGACAGACAAATTGAGGAAAAAATATCCAGAAAATCACATTGTAGGATTTTTTATGAATTTATTTGCAAATTATGGTGGAAAATAAGTATTTGGTCACCTACAAACAAGCAAGATTTCTGGCTCTCACAGACCTGTAACTTCTTCTTTAAGAGGCTCCTCTGTCCTCCACTCGTTACCTGTATTAATGGCACCTGTTTGAACTTGTTATCAGTATAAAAGACACCTGTCCACAACCTCAAACAGTCACACTCCAAACTCCACTATGGCCAAGACCAAAGAGCTTTCAAAGGACACCAGAAACAAAATTGTAGACCTGCACCAGGCTGGGAAGACTGAATCTGCAATAGGTAAGCAGCTTGGTTTGAAGAAATCAACTGTGGGAGCAATTATTAGGAAATGGAAGACATACAAGACCACTGATAATCTCCCTCGATCTGGTGCTCCACGCAAGATCTCACCCCGTGGGGTCAAAACGATCACAAGAACGGTGAGCAAACATCCCAGAACCACACGGGGGGACCTAGTGAATGACCTGCAGAGAGCTGGGACCAAAGTAACAAAGCCTACCATCAGTAACACACTACGCCGCCAGGGACTCAAATCCTGCAGTGCGCCCTGCTTAAGCCAGTACATGTCCAGGCCCGTCTGAAGTTTGCTAGAGTGCATTTGGATGATCCAGAAGAGGATTGGGAGAATGTCATATGGTCAGATGAAACCAAAATATAACTTTTTGGTAAAAACTCAACTCGTTGTGTTTGGAGGACAAAGAATGCTGAGTTGCATCCAAAGAACACCATACCTACTGTGAAGCATGGGGGTGGAAACATCATGCTTTGGGGCTGTTTCTCGGCAAAGGGACCAGGACAACTGATCCCTGTAAAGGAAAGAATGAATGGGGCCATGTATCGTGAGATTTTGAGTGAAAACCTCCGTCCATCAGCAAGGGCATTGAAGATGAAACGTGGCTGGGTCTTTCAGCATGACAATGATCCCAAACACACCGCCCGGGCAACGAAGGAGTGGCTTCGTAAGAAGCATTTCAAGGTCCTGGAGTGGCCTAGCCAGTCTCCAGATCTCAACCCCATAGAAAATCTTTGGAGGGAGTTGAAAGTCCGTGTTACCCAGCGACAGCCCCAAAACATCACTGCTCTAGAGGAGATCTGCTTGGAGGAATGGGCCAAAATATCAGCAACAGTGTGTGAAAACCTTGTGAAGACTTACAGAAAACGTTTGACCTGTGCCATTGCCAACAAAGGGTATATAACAAAGTATTGAGAAACTTTTGTTATTGACCAAATACTTATTTTCCACCATAATTTGCAAATAAATTCATTAAAAATCCTACAATGTGATTTTCTGGATTTTTTTTCTCATTTTGTCTGTCATAGTTGACGTGTACCTATGATGAAAATTACAGGCCTCTCTCATCTTTTTAAGTGAGAGAACTTGCACAATTGGTGGCTGACTAAATACTTTTTTTCCCCACTGTAAAACCACATGTCCAAATCCCTATCTCCATCCATGGCTAATTTAGAAATGGCCAGTTTTAGCTAGCTAGCTAAATGACGTTTGGCTTGATGTGATGTGATTGGTCTGAAGCCAAATCCAAACTGGCTTCCCTTGACAAATTTTTTTGGTGCACCAGGACCATTCACAGTTGGGCTCACTCAGTTTAGCTCAACGCTGATTGGCTATTATTGTATAATTTATTTTATCAAGGGAGGCCAGATGCTCGCTGGCTTCCCTTATGTTCAATGCGGCAACAATGTCATACTCTTTCTGACCAGACAGCATCAGATAGATGGGCTACACATACGGAGACAGAGGGGCGCTGTTTTGTTCACTTGGATGCTTTCTCCGGTGAGATACATTCAGCCTCTTGCGAATTCAAGGAAAATTATGAAACACAGAGAGACGAAAGATACATCATTTTCCTTTTTTCTTGGTAAAAAAAAACTAAAAAACTAAAAATACATTTTTTTAATATATATAAATAGATATACAGTGGGGAACAAAAGTATTTAGTCAGCCACCAATTGTGCAAGTTCTCCCACTTAAAAAGATGAGAGAGGCCTGTAAATTTCATCATAGGTACACGTCAACTATGACAGACAAATTGAGAGAAAAAAATCCAGAAAATCACATTGTAGGATTTTTTATGAATTTATTTGCAAATTATGGTGGAAAATAAGTATTTGGTCAATAACAAAAGTTTCTCAATACTTTGTTATATACACTTTGTTGGCAATGACACAGGTCAAACGTTTTCTGTAAGTCTTCACAAGGTTTTCACACACTGTTGCTGGTATTTTGGCCCATTCCTCCATGCAGATCTCCTCCAGAGCAGTGATGTTTTGGGGCTGTCGCTGGGCAACACGGACTTTCAACTCCCTCCAAAGATTTTCTATGGGGTTGAGATCTGGAGACTGGCTAGGCCACTCCAGGACCTTGAAATGCTTCTTACGAAGCCACTCCTTCGTTGCCCGGGCGGTGTGTTTGGGATCATTGTCATGCTGAAAGACCCAGCCACGTTTCATCTTCAATGCCCTTGCTGATGGACGGAGGTTTTCACTCAATCTTACGATACATGGCCCCATTCATTCACTGTATATATATATTGTAAAGTGGTTGTCCCACTGGCTATCATAAGGTGAATGCACCAATTTGTAAGTCGTTCTGGATAAGAGCGTCTGCTAAATGACGAAAATGTAAATGTAAATGTTTACCCTTCAATACATGCCACTGTTAAAGGAAGCCTCTCTGATTGGTGGGCTGGGTGTACAGATGAGCTAAGGAAGCCTCTGATTGGTGGGCTGGGTGTACAGTTGAGCTAAGGAAGCCTCTCTGATTGGTGGGTTGGGTGTACAGGTGAGCTAAGGAAGCCTCTCTGATTGGTGGGCTGGCTGTACAGGTGAGCTAAGAAAGCCTCTCTGATTGGTGGGATGGGTGTACAGGTGAGCTAAGGAAGCCTCTCTGATTGGTGGGCTGGCTGTACAGGTGAGCTCAAACCAAACAATACAGTCACTCTGATCCATGACCTGGGGGAATGAACTGGGGACAATTCTCTCTGTTGTTCTGCTGCCCAACCCAGACCAACCCAGACCATACCAACCCAGACCAACCCAACCCAGACCAACCCAGACCAACCCAGCCCAACCCAACCCAGACCAACCCAGACCAACCCAGACCAACCAAACCCAGACCAACCCATACCAACCCAGACCAACCCAGACCAATCCAGACCAACCCAGACCGACCAACCCAGACCAACCCAACCCAACCCAGACCAACCCAGACCAACCCAACCAGACCACCCCAACCCAGCCCAACCCAGGGTCTTTGCATGGCTGGAAAGATTTGACTGAGAGGCAGTGAGGAGATTTACCTAAAGAAGGAGTGTAGAGGGAAGGAAAGTGACTCAGAGAGAGAGAAAGAAAGAGAAGGGGAGGGGAGGGGGCATCCAGTGATGGAAATCAAATGAGCCCGTCACCCAGTAAGAGAGGGAGGGAGGGAGAGAGAGAGAGAGAGAGAGAGAGAGAGAGAGAGAGAGAGAGAGAGAGAGAGAGAGAGAGAGAGAGAGAGAGAGAGAGAGAGAGAGAGAGACAGAGACAGAGACAGAGACAGAGACAGAGACAGAGACAGAGACAGAGACAGAGACAGAGACAGATATGTGGGTAGTGGCAGCAGAAAGCCCAGTGTCTACAGTTGAGTTAGAGAAGTGTTCTGATTGGTGGGTTGGGGGTACAGGTGGGTTAATGAAGCCTCTCTGATTGGTTTGCTTTGTGTTTAGAGGTGAGCCAAGGAAGCGCCAGGTAGTTGGCGGTCATAAGAGATGCAGCAGGGTCAGCTCAGCTCCACTCCACACTGACTGAGTACTGGGACATCATGCAGAGGAAGAGCAGCTTCACTGGCCTCCTCATCACTGCTCTGTTTGCAGTAGCCTCTGGTCTGACTAAACAGTTCCACTATGTGGATAAAAATCTGACCTGGCAAGAAGCTCAGATGTACTGCAGAGAGAAGTACATTGACCTGGCCTTCATCACCGACCAGGAGGAAGCAGAGCAGTTATCCAACATCTTAAAATTCAACTGGATTGGTTTGGCTTGGATCGGTCTGTACAGAGATACCAATGTCTCAACAGAGTGGAAGTGGTCTGGAGGGTGGAACTCAACGTTCAGGTCTTGGAGTAAAGTCCAGCTAAACCAACCTGTTGTCAACCAGGACTGTGTCAGTGTGAAGCAGGGTGAGATGGCTGCTGGGCTGTGCAATCAAATAAACTCTTTCTTCTGCTTTGATCTGAACGTGGTTCTGGTGCAGGAGAACAAGACATGGGAGGAGGCTCTGGAGCACTGCAGGGAGAACTACACTGACCTCACCAGCCTGCTGTCTGAGAATGAGCAGCTCCTGGTCCAGAGAATGATGAATTCAAAGGGGGCCCAGACGGACCAGGTGTGGACCGGTCTACGCTTTTTCAGTGGCTTCTGGCTGTGGGTGAACGGGGATCCCCTGGAGTACCAGGCCTGGTCCAGGGGGAGGCTGCCCCACTGCCCCGCCCAACGCCTCCGCTGTGGGACCCTGGGCAGAGAGGGAGAGCTTTGGGGAACCAGGGACTGTGAGGAGAGGAGGAACTTCCTCTGTTACGAGTGATTCGGTAATTCACTATCATTGATAAGTAAAATTATTTTCGATGGAATAGGATGGAAAGCTTTACTGCTAATTAAATAATGTATTGTTTTAAATAAATTGTCAAATTTTTAATAACATTTAAAATGTCATTTTTATTTCCAATTTCAATAATAAAGTTGAAAGTGTTTGTTTGTTAGGATCTCTTTTAACACATCATAACACAATCTTCCAAGAGTCAGTTAAAGACTAAACATACCAAGAAGGATTGGGGTCAATTCAAATTGAAGTCACTCAATTCAGGAAGTGATTTGAGTAAAAAAATATCTAATGGAAAAACTTTTGAAATTAATATATTTTCTTTTTCAGTTTATTGAGAAATCTTTGAAAATAGCTATTGAATTCGAATTTCAGTTTATTTAATGAATGAACAGACTTCAATTCGAATTGACCCAACCCTGATACCAAGCATACAAACACTGTCAGTGGAGGATATAAAATGCTTGAGAGGAAGGGAATGTTGATTGTTATTATAGCATGGATTTATTGGTGAGAGAGGAGGAGTGGTGTGATATTCATATTCATATTTTAACAACCTCTACACATTTTGAGGTCTCATTTTAAGTGTGATGTGATGTTATAGTCTATATAATCAAATCTTTAACTAATGTATTTGCAGTTCATAATCTGTGTGTTTTCGTAGTTTCCACAATATTATCTTACATTTACATTTACATTTACGTCATTTAGCAGACGCTCTTATCCAGAGCGACTTACACATTGGTGCATTCACCTTATAGCCAGTGGGATAACCACTTTACAATGTTTTTATTCTTTTTAATTTTTTAATTTTTAATTTTTTTTGCTTTGGAAGCTACAGTATGTCTGTATTTACTGGTATGATAATAAAACAGAAAGGTAACAACCAAAGTACTTATTCTCATGGGTTTCTGTGACAAAAAAAAAGTGTTGTTTTTACTGTTGCTGACTGAACTAATAATTCTTCACAGTCTTACAGGCACAAGGAGGGTAAATGGTACCGTAGGTCTGTCATCAGGCTGTGGGACGTAGGTCTGTCATCAGGCTGTGGGACGTGTGCGATAATCAGCAGCATTAGTTCCAGTGTTTTGGTTTTCCTCACTGGTTATTTGGACGAATCAGGATTGGGCAAAGGCGGTGCTTAAACTGGGGGCGGGGATTTCCAGCCCATGTGTGATAAACACATGTAAAATTATCGGAAGTGGGGGGGCTTTGCCTGAGCGTTTCCTTTTGCGGAAATCTCAATTTCTAACACGTTTGTTACCAGAACTTAATCGAGCATCCGACCAAATTATGTACGATTTTAGTTCTTGGTGAACCGAAATTAAGGTTAAGGTAAAGTAATGGTGGGTTGTAATGCTCTCCTCCCACCCCTAGATGTCTCTGGTGGTGATGGCGCCATACAGTATGGCTGCTGTCGTGCGTGCTCCAACCCAACTACCATAAGTATTTATATATTCCTGTTATCAGTCACTTTTCAGCCCTTTTCCGTTTATCATGCCTACACTGACACTTGCACACACACACACACACACACACAAACACACACACACACACGCACGCACGCACGCACGCACACACACATACACACACACACACACACACACACACACACACACATACATACATACATACATACATACACACACACACACACACAAACACACAGACACATACACATTCATACACACACTCACCACCACACACCCACCACTTATGCTGCTGCCATACTGTCTACTATTATTATTATTATTATTATTATTATTATTATTATTATTATTTATTCTGCTACCGGTCACTTTCTCCTAATCCCTGCCTACATGTCCTCATCTAGCTCAATCCTCCCTGCACATTGGAAATGTGGTACTGGCCCTGACTATGACTAGCCCTGACTAGCGTCCTCTCTTATTTCTCCTGTTTTTATTGGACTATTTTGATATTGAATACTGCTGTTGGGTAGGGCTGGCAAGTTAAGCATTTCACTGTAGGCCCTACTGGTGAATGTGACAAACACTTGAACCTGGTATAAAGGGTAAGGTTTAGGGCCAGATCCAGGGTTAGGCTTAGGGTTAGGTTTAGGGTTAGGGTCAGGGTCAGGGTCAGGGTCAGGGTCAGGGTCAGAGCCAGGGGTTGGGGCCAGAGCCAGAGCCAGAGCCAGGGTCAGGGTTAGGGCCAGAGCCAGAGCCAGGGTTAGGGCCTGAGCCAGGGTTAGGGCCAGAGCCAGAGCCAGGGTTAGGGCCAGAGCCAGGGTTAGGGTCAGGGTTAGTGCCAGGGTCAGGGTTAGGGTTAGGGCCAGAGCCAGGGTTAGGGTTAGGGTCAGGGTCAGGGTCAGGGTTAGGGTTAGGGCCAGAGCCAGGGTTAGGGTTAGTGTCAGGTTTAGGTTTAGGGTTAGGGTTAGGTTAATCTTGTTTCCAGACACTTCCTCCCAAATGCGCCAAGAGTCTGATGTACCAACGGGTCAGACTTGGCCTTCGTTAGCCAATACCGAAATCAATCTACCAACCAATCATCTCCCACAACACCTTCCCCTTAACCTAACATAGCAAGCATAAAAGAAACGCCTGAGCGGAGTTCCCACATCCGGTTTTCAGAGGTAGAGGAAGCTAGGTTGAAGATAGCTGTAAACCTGAAAACCAGATGCATCCGGTTGTTAGCTGTATCCCTGAAAACCGGATGCATCCGGTTGTTGGTAAGTCTGCTAAGGGTGCCTCCCCACTAAAGGCACCACATACAGTACCACAGTATGAGTCATAATACCTATTAAACCTAGCGGTCAAACAGGGAAACGGTTCAAATCGTTTTCCCACCATTCATTTTTCACATAGGGGATTTTAGAAACACTTAAAATAAGGGCTGTGTTTCGTGTAGGTTTACCCTGACGTGACGATTTGATAACCATGGATAACCTCTCTAGGAAAAGGGGACTTTTATCAATGAAAATGAAATGCTAATTACTGCTGATGTGGGTATCGTAAAGAACTACCAATGCCATGATGATGTGGATGAGACTGCTGAATCAAGGCAAAGGTAAGAATCTCTGGATGAACTATCTAATGTTAGCTAAATGTAGTAATGAATCAATAGGCTACATTTACTTAAATGGACAATTCTGTGAACTGTCTTGTGTTTTAAATTAACACAACCTGTTAGCAATTGTATCAACTAGAGATGACGATCAGCTAGATCTGTGATTTGTAGTTTTGCATGATGTCTACTTTGACGCTAATCGAATCTGAGAGTAAATAGAGCCAAATATATTGATAAAAGTCACCTTGTCTGAGAGAGATTTACATGGTTATCAAAACGCCAACCCAGGGTAAGCCTACACGAAACACAGCCCTTATTTTAAGTGTTTCTAAAAACCCTATGAGAAAAATGAATTGTGGAAAAAACGATTGGAACCATTTACCTGTTTGACCGATAGGTTTTATGGGTATTATGACACCTCCGCTGGGTTCAGTTTGCTCCTATCAGAACTTGGCTAGGCAAAGCAAACCTCTGTGCCTCACATACTCCCTTAAAAGACCTTTGCATGAAAAACAAGAAAAAAGTGTCAATATTACTGTTTGCCCTTCTTGAGATGCCATAGCAACAACATAGCCAGTATAAACTTCTGCAAAATAGTCGTAAATGAATAAACAAAGATAAGATAAATAAACAAATCAGCAGTTAATTTAGAAATGTTTGCCGTGGTCTTAGTCGCACAATTTTACATCTAACTAAGATGTTTGATGCAGTATTTCTCAAGTGAAAAAATGTGCATGAAAACTAGTCGTCTCTTATTGAATGACAACAAACACTTCACTGAAGAATCTCGGCCATAGTTCCCACTCCTACTAGGAGTGGTACTGTTGACCAATCACCGATGAAGGGGCAGAGACTTCGGCTACCGAACTTCAATTTGCCTCAAGAAAAAATGTTGTGTGCAATAACAGCTGAACCCAACACCAAAACGATCAAAAACGTCACAAAATTCAGTCATAATATATGCGCAAAAGTTTATTTATTTATTTGTATTTATATTGTCTGCATAATTTCTAAACCCCCCATATTTTTTGGTAAATATATACACTACCAGTCAAAAGTTTGGACACACCTACTCATTCAAGGGTTTTTCTTTATTTGTAAAAAAAAAAATTTACATTGTAGAATAATAGTGAAGACATCAAAACTATGAAATAACACTTATGGAATCGTGTAGTAACCAATTTTTTTTTAAACAAATCAAAATATATGTTATATTTGAGATTCTTCAAATAGCCACCCTTTGCCTTGATGAGAGCTTTGCACTCACACAGTGCATTCGGAAAGTACTTTACTTTTTCCACATGTTGTTAAGTTACAGCCTGATTCTAAAATGGATTCAATTGTTGTTGTTTTCCTCACCAATCTACACACAATACCCCATAATGACAAAGCAAAAACAGGTTTTTAGAAATGTTTGCAAACCCCCCCCCCCATATCACATTTACTGTACATAAGTATTCAGACCCTCTACTCAGTACTTTGTTGAAGCACCTTAGGCAGCGATTACAGCCTCCAGTCTTCCGCTGTTTATGCTGCAGGCTTTAGGGTTATGAAGAGTGACGCTGTGTTGTAATGCTCTCCTTCCACCACTAGATGTCTCTGGTGGACCTGGGATAAAGGGTCAGGTTTTGGGCCAGAGCCAGCGCCAGAGCCAGGGTTAGGGTTAGGCAGTGATGATGACGTGTGCTGTGCAGTGTGTTGTAATGCTCTCCCCCCACCACTAGATGTCTCTGGTGGATCTGTGGAGGAAGCTAGTGGAAGCAGCCAGGTCTGGACCGGACGAGGTCGGGATCCTCATGGCAAACGGAGCTCCCTTCACCAGGGCCCCTATTCATAAAGGCTGCCTCCCAAATGTCACCCTATTCCCTATTTAGTGCACTACTTTTGACCAGGGCCATTTGGTGCGCAGCAAAGCATCTCAGATTAAAAGTGCTGATCTTGGATCAGTTGGACCTTTTAGATCATTAGTATTGAGATTACATGGGCAGGCGGGCTGGGTTAGTATTGAGATTACATGGGCAGGCGGGCTGGGTTAGTATTGAGATTACATGGGCAGGCGGGCTGGGTTAGTATTGAGATTACATGGGCAGGCGGGCTGGGTTAGTATTGAGATCACATGGGCAGGCGGGCTGGGTTAGTATTGAGATCACATGGGCAGGCGGGCTGGGTTAGTATTGAGATTACATGGGCAGGCGGGCTGGGTCACTGGACACACTTTTACATTTGATTGATTAACTGATTGATTGATTGCCTGACTGAATGACTGATTATTTGACTGACTGACTGATCGATTGACTGAGTGAATGACTGATTATTTGACTGACTGACTGACTGATTGATTGATCGATTGACTGACTGAATGACTGATTATTTGACTGACTGACTGACTGACTGACTGATTGATCGATTGACTGACTGACTGACTGATTGATTGATTGATTGCCTGACTGAATGACTGATTATTTGACTGACTGACTGACTGATTGATCGATTGACTGAGTGTCTGACTGAGATCTCTCTACTCTACCTGTGTGTGTAGCTGGGGATGTCCTCCTCCACCTGTCTGCCCAGTACGGTCAGTACTCCACCACGGAGGCCAGGGGTCAGCCATGACGACACATGCATCGTAGAGGTCCTGATCAAGGTACTCCCTCCGCAGGGTTAACTATCTCTCTAACCAGGTGAGTCCCATTTAGATACTCCCTCCACAGGGTTAACTATCTCTCTAACCAGGTGAGTCCCATTTAGATTTGAATCTATTTTTTCCAAGGGAGCAAACAATTACACAGTAGTTTATAATGCTCTTAATTAATATGTTCAACTTTACACATGAAATGTCACAAATGACAAAGTTGTTTAATTCATTCATAAAACAACAAGACATTCAAAATAAATTGATGATGTTATGAATGAAAGAAAGGACCGTGAGATGTGACGATTCAGATCCACCTGGACGACTTTGATGTCTGTCCAAAACTCACGGCTCTGTTCAGACCTCCATTAGAGAAGATCAGTAGTCCTTCTTCTACCATCACAGCCCCAAGCCATCCCCTGTGATCTCCTGCCATCAGCAACACTCATCCACTGTCATAGGGCCACCGGGATAACGCCGTTATTAACTACACACTCATCCACTGTCATAGGGGATGCGTTCGTAATGCCACCCTTCCCCCTATATAGTGCACTACTTTTTAACCAAGGCCCGTAGGGTAGAATACTAGAATGACTACTCTCTAATAGGGCCCCTGGGCAAAAGTAGTGCACTAAATAGGGAATAGGGTGCCATTTGGGACACACCCAGGGACTGTAGGGCCCCTGTAGGGAACAGAGAACAGGGAACACAGGACAATGGCCCCATTGATCTCTCTGCTCTGCTGTAGCATGTAGCATGGGACCCACTGACGTCATTGACCAGGCCTGCTGTACAGGGGAAATTCCTTATTGCATAATGAATGTCCCAACTGTCTGAGACAGTAATGCTAGATGTTGATGTAGTTTTATAGATTGGTTAATTGTTTATATTGATAAATTAACGAGTGGGTGATTGATAAGACGTCTGCTCCTTCGATCTAACAATTGATTGGTTGATCGAAATCAATTGATCGAGATCAATTCGATAGATCGATAGATTGACTGACAAACCCCCGCCCTGATATTGAAACTTGCTCAATTACGATAATAATTTTCCTGATGAGAGCGCAGGACGGTGTAAAGTTTTTTACAGGGGCAGCACTTTGACCTGAAATTGTACTTACAGAATGCACCTTTAATCCATAACCTTCTGAAATATGTCTCCCTGCCTTTAAATAGTGATCTGTGATTTGTGTCTCCCTGCCTGTGGGTTATTAGGTGTCTACGCAGGACCAGATCCTCAGGGACCCTGTTCGCTGTGTGTATTTGTACTATGGATTGGTTTCTGTCCCATCAATGACCTCCCTAGAGGAATGATTGGTTTCTGTCCCATCAATGACCTCCCTAGAGGAATGATTGGTTTCTGTCCCATCAATGACCTCCCTAGAGAAATGATTGGTTTCTGTCCCATCAATGACCTCCCTAGAGAAATGATTGGTTTCTGTCCCATCAATGACCTCCCTAGAGGAATGATTGGTTTCTGTCCAATCAATTACCTTCCTAGAGAAATGATTGGTTTCTGTCCCATCAATGACCTCGCTAGAGAAATGATTGGTTTCTGTCCCATCAATGACCTCCCTAGAGGAATGATTGGTTTCTGTCCCATCAATGACCTCCCTAGAGAAAAAATTGGTTTCTGTCCCATCAATCGCCTCCTGAGAGAAATGGTTGGTTTCTGTCCAATCAATCGCCTCCTGAGAGAAATGATTGGTTTCTGTCCCATCAATGAACTCCCGAGATAAATGATTGGTTTCTGTCCCATCAATGACCTCCCTAGAGAAATGATTGGTTTCTGTTCCATCAATGACCTCCCTAGAGGAATGATTGGTTTCTGTCCCATCAATGACCTCCCTAGAGGACTGATTGGTTTTTGTCCAATCAATGACCTCCCTAGAGAAATAATTGGTTTCTGTCCCATCAATGACCTCCATAGAGAAATGATTGGTTTCTGTCCCATCAATGACCTCCCTAGAGAAATGATTGGTTTCTGTCCAATCAATGACCTCCCTAGAGAAATGATTGGTTTCTGTCACTTCAATGACCTCCCTAGAGAAATGATTGGTTGCTGTCCAATCAATGACCTCCCTAGAGAAATGATTGGTTTCTGTCCAATCAATAACCTCCTGAGAGAAATGATTGGATTCTGTCCCATCAATGACCTCCCTAGAGAAATGATTGGTTTCTGTCCAATCAGTGACCTCCCTAGAGAAATGATTGGTTTCTGTCCCATCAATGACCTCCCTAGAGGAATGATTGGTTTCTGTCCCATCAATGACCTCCCTAGAGAAATGGTTGGTTTCTGTCCAATCAATCGCCTCCTGAGAGAAATGATTGGTTTCTGTCCCATCAATGAACTCCCGAGATAAATGATTGGTTTCTGTCCCATCAATGACCTCCCTAGAGAAATGATTGGTTTCTGTCCCATCAATGACCTCCCTAGAGGAATGATTGGTTTCTGTTCCATCAATAACCTCCTGAGAGAAATGATTGGATTCTGTCCCATCAATGACCTCCCTAGAGAAATGGTTGGTTTCTGTCCCATCAATGACTTCCCTAGAGAAATGATTGGTTTCTGTCCCATCAATGACCTCCCTAGAGAAATGATTGGTTTCTGTCCCATCAATGACCTCCCGAGAGAAATGATTGGTTTCTGTCCCTTCAATGACCTCCCTAGAGGAATGATTGGTTTCTGTCCCATCAATGACCTCCCTAGAGGAATGATTGGTTGCTGTCCAATCAATGACCTCCCTAGAGAAATGATTGGTTTCTGTCCAATCAATAACCTCCTGAGAGAAATGATTGGATTCTGTCCCATCAATGACCTCCCTAGAGAAATGATTGGTTTCTGTCCAATCAGTGACCTCCCTAGAGAAATGATTGGTTTCTGTCCCATCAATGACCTCCCTAGAGGAATGATTGGTTTCTGTCCCATCAATGATCTCCCTAGAGAAATGGTTGGTTTCTGTCCAATCAATCGCCTCCTGAGAGAAATGATTGGTTTCTGTCCCATCAATGAACTCCCGAGATAAATGATTGGTTTCTGTCCCATCAATGACCTCCCTAGAGAAATGATTGGTTTCTGTCCCATCAATGACCTCCCTAGAGGAATGATTGGTTTCTGTTCCATCAATAACCTCCTGAGAGAAATGATTGGATTCTGTCCCATCAATGACCTCCCTAGAGAAATGATTGGTTTCTGTCCAATCAGTGACCTCCCTAGAGAAATGATTGGTTTCTGTCCCATCAATGACCTCCCTAGAGGAATGATTGGTTTCTGTCCCATCAATGACCTCCCTAGAGAAATGGTTGGTTTCTGTCCCATCAATGACTTCCCTAGAGAAATGATTGGTTTCTGTCCCATCAATGACCTCCCTAGAGAAATGATTGGTTTCTGTCCCATCAATGACCTCCCGAGAGAAATGATTGGTTTCTGTCCCTTCAATGACCTCCCTAGAGGAATGATTGGTTTCTGTCCCATCAATGACCTCCCTAGAGGAATGATTGGTTTCTGTCCCATCAATGACCTCCCTAGAGAAATGACTGGTTTCTGTCCCATCAATGACCTCCCGAGAGAAATGATTGGTTTCTGTCCCATCAATGACCTCCCTAGAGAAATGATTGGTTTCTGTCCCATCAATGACCTCCCTAGAGAAATGATTGGTTTATGTCCCATCAGTGACCTCCCTAGAGAAATGATTGGTTTCTGTCCCATCAATGAAATCCTGAGAGAAATGATTGGTTTCTATCCCATCAATGACCTCCCTAGAGAAATGATTGGTTTCTGTCCAATCAGTGACCTCCCTAGAGAAATGATTGGTTTATGTCCCTTCAATGACCTCCCTAGAGAAATGATTGGTTTCTGTCCCATCAATGACCTCCCTAGAGAAATGATTGGTTTCTGTCCAAGCAATGACCTCCCTAGAGAAATGGTTGGTTTCTGTCCAATCAATGACCTCCCTAGAGAAATGAATGAGCGGGGGTGTTTTTTTCACAGTGTTTAAATGTCAGGGGATGGGAATGGTGGGAACAGTGCAGCTGGTGCCTGGGCTTGTGGCAGTGTTATACGTATGGACTGTGTCCCAAATGGCACCCTATTCCCTATATAGTGCACTACTTTAGACCAGGGCCCATAGTGAATAGGGTTCCATTTGGAATTGGTCCATGGTATCTTCAGCCAGTGACATAGACAGGTATGACAAAGACCTTTGATTCACTGTTTGGTCTCCATTCTGTAATATTTCACCTTGTTTGTTTTGAAACCCTCATACAACTCAAACATCACAGAAACCACCAATCTAACGTCAATACATTCAGCTTGTCAGACAGGAAGCCAACGTCAATACATTGAGCTAGTCAGAGAGGAGAGGGAACAATATACTTTCACAGAATAGGTTTTGTGTGTGTGTGTATATGTGTGTGTGTGTATGGTGTGTGTGTATGGTGTGTGTGTATGGTGTGTGTGTGTGTGAATGGTGTATGTGTGTGTGTATGGTGTGTGTGTGTGTGTATGGTGTGTGTGTGTATGGTGTGTGTGTGTATGGTGTGTGTGTATGGTGTATGGTGTGTGTGTGTGGTGTGTGTGTATGGTGTGTGTGTATGGTGTGTGTGTATGGTGTGTGTGTATGGTGTGTGTGTATGGTGTGTGTGTGTGGTGTGTGTGTATGGTGTGTGTGTATGGTGTGTGTGTATGGTGTGTGTGTATGGTGTGTGTGTGTGTGTGTGTATGGTGTGTGTGTATGGTGTGTGTGTATGGTGTGTGTGTGTGTGTGTGTGTATGGTGTGTGTGTATGGTGTGTGTGTATGGTGTGTGTGTATGGTGTGTGTGTATGGTGTGTGTGTATGGTGTGTGTGTATGGTGTGTGTGTATGGTGTGTGTGTGTGTGTATGGTGTGTGTGTATGGTGTGTGTGTATGGTGTGTGTGTATGGTGTGTGTGTATGGTGTGTGTGTATGGTGTGTGTGTATGGTGTGTGTGTATGGTGTGTGTGTATGGTGTGTGTGTATGGTGTGTGTGTGTGTATGTGTGTGTGTGTGTGTATGGTGTGTGTGTATGGTGTGTGTGTATGGTGTGTGTGTATGGTGTGTGTGTGTGTATGGTGTGTGTGTGTGTGTATGGTGTGTGTGTATGGTGTGTGTGTATGGTGTGTGTGTATGGTGTGTGTGTATGGTGTGTGTGTATGGTGTGTGTGTGTGTATGGTGTGTGTGTGTGTGTGTGTGGGTGTGTGTGTATGGTGTGTGTGTATGGTGTGTGTGTATGGTGTGTGTGTATGGTGTGTGTGTATGGTGTGTGTGTGTGTGTGGGTGTGTGTGTATGGTGTGTGTGTATGGTGTGTGTGTATGGTGTGTGTGTATGGTGTGTGTGTATGGTGTGTGTGTATGGTGTGTGTGTGTGTGTGGGTGTGTGTGTATGGTGTGTGTGTATGGTGTGTGTGTATGGTGTGTGTGTATGGTGTGTGTGTATGGTGTGTGTGTGTGTGTGTGTATGGTGTGTGTGTATGGTGTGTGTGTGTATGGTGTGTGTGTGTGTGTGTGTGTGTGTATGGTGTGTGTGTGTGTATGGTGTGTGTGTGTGTGTGTGTGTGTGTGTGTGTATGGTGTGTGTGTGTATGGTGTGTGTGTATGGTGTGTGTGTGTATGGTGTGTGTGTACGGTGTGTGTGTATGGTGTGTGTGTGTATGGTGTGTGTGTATGGTGTGTGTGTGTGTATGGTGTGTGTGTGTGTGTGTGTGTGTGTGTATGGTGTGTGTGTGTGTGTGTGTGTGTGTGTATGGTGTGTGTGTGTGTGTGTGTGTGTGTGTGTGTGTATGGTGTGTGTGTGTGTGTATGGTGTGTGTGTGTGTGTGTGTGTGTGTGTGTATGGTGTGTGTGTGTATGGTGTGTGTGTGTGGGTGTGTGTGTGTGTGTGTGTATGGTGTGTGTGTGTGTGTGTGTGTGTGTGTGTGTGTGTATGGTGTGTATGGTGTGTGTGTATGGTGTGTATGGTGTGTGTGTGTGTGTGTGTGTGTGTATGGTGTGTGTGTGTGTGTATGGTGTGTGTGTGTGTGTGTATGTGTGTGTGTGTGTGTGTGTGTGTGTGTGTGTGTGTGTGTGTTTTTGGTGTGTATGGTGTGTGTGTATGGTGTGTATGGTGTGTGTGTGTGTGTGTGTGTGTGTGTATGGTGTGTGTGTGTGTGTATGGTGTGTGTGTGTGTGTATGGTGTGTGTGTGTGTGTGTGTGTGTATGGTGTGTGTGTGTATGGTGTGTGTGTGTGTGTGTGTGTGTGTGTGTATGGTGTGTGTGTGTGTGTGTGTGTGTGTGTGTGTGTGTGTGTGTGTGTGTGTGTATGGTGTGTGTGTATGGTGTGTGTGTGTGTGTATGGTGTGTATGGTGTGTGTGTATGGTGTGTATGGTGTGTGTGTGTGTGTGTGTGTGGTGTGTGTGTATGGTGTGTGTGTATGGTGTGTGTTTGTGTGTGTATGGTGTGTGTGTGTGTGTGTATGGTGTGTGTGTGTGTATGGTGTGTGTATGGTGTGTGTGTGTGTGTGTATGGTGTGTGTGTGTGTGTGTATGGTGTGTGTGTTTGTGTGTGTATGGTGTGTGTGTGTGTGTGTGTATGGTGTGTGTGTGTGTGTGTGTGTATGGTGTGTGTGTATGGTGTGTGTGTATGGTGTGTGTGTGTGTGTGTGTATGGTGTGTGTGTGTGTGTATGGTGTGTGTGTATGGTGTGTGTGTGTGTGTATGGTGTGTGTGTGTATGGTGTGTGTGTGTGTGTGTGTATGGTGTGTGTGTGTGTGTGTGTATGGTGTGTGTGTGTGTGTGTGTATGGTGTGTGTGTGTGTGTGTATGGTGTGTGTGTGTGTGTGTGTATGGTGTGTGTGTGTGTGTGTATGGTGTGTATGGTGTGTGTGTGTGTGTGTGTGTGTGTATGGTGTGTGTGTGTGTGTGTGTGTGTGTGTGTGTGTGTGTGTGTGTGTGTGTGTGTGTGTGTGTGTGTGTGTATCTACAGGGACGTCTGGTGGGCCTGATGGCTGGTATTATTCCAGACAGTCATTGATCTCCCCATAGCCAGGAGTAGAGACATATAATGATGGGGGGGGGGGGTTCTCAAAATGTGTGTGTGTGTGTGTTGTATTGGCATTATCAAGTCATTTAACAGGAAAAGCCTCCGTCAGATGAAAGCATTGGGTCTGCATCATCAACCTCTCTTTGACCAACACTCCACTGGAGAGCTTTCTGCATCATCAAAGCTGTATGTCACAGTGATCAGAATCTAGTTTAATAGATACTTAGCTCTATGAACCGATGAGCCAGTGATTCTTCTATGGGGCTGATTCGTTGACGAACAATGAACTCCAGAGAGCATACACAGCTTTGTTCATTGTTTTCACGGATGCATCGTGTACGTAAAAGTTGTAATGAGTTAAACTTTATTTATTTCATTTTTTTTACCCCCTTTTTCTCCCCAGTTTCGATCTTGTCTCATCGCTGCAAGTCCCCAACGGGCTCGTGAGGCAATGGTCGAGTCATGCGTCCTTCGTAACACTCGCCCGCTTAACTCGGAAGCCAGCCACACCAATGTGTCGGAGGAAACACTGTTCACCTGACGACCGAGGTCAGCCTGCAGGCACCCGGCCCGCCACAAGGAGTCGCTAGAGTGCTATGAGCCAAGTAAAGCCCCCCAGTCAAACCCTCCCCTAACCTGGACGACGCTGGGCCAATTGTGCGCTGCCCTATGGGACTCCCGATCACGGCCGGTTATGATAAAGCCCGGGATCGAACCCGGGTCTGTAGTGACGCCTTAGACCGCTGCGCCACTCGGGAGGCCCTAATGAGTTGAACTTTTGACAGGCAATCACAGACAGTGACGAATGCATATGCTTTTTTCATCAGTCTCTGTGTGACCTTTCTGTGACCTTTCTATGACCTTTGCAGAGGAGGTGTTTGCGGCGGACTCTGTGGACGGTGCCATCCAACAGATGGTCAGCTCCGGAGGTCAGCAGGTCATGACCATAGTAACCAACGGTATCCAGCTCAGCAACCCGCAGACGGCCAGCGGCCTCGGCCAGTCAATCTTACTGACCATGCCGGACGGACAACAAGGTGAGAGAACGCTACACACACACAAACTGAATAAAAAACAAAGTCTCCCATCTCAAGTGGTTAAGTAAAAAAATAAGTAAAAAATGACTACAGCCTATTAAGTGCCAAAAAAAGTAACAGGGTTGACCGTAACAGGGTTGACCGTAACAGGGTTGACCGTAACAGGGTTGACTTTATCAGGGTTGACCGTAACATGGTTGACTGATGTGGGGGGACGTGTTGGATAACAGAGTTGACGTGTTGGGTAACAGGGTTGACGTGGGGGGACGTGTTGGGTAACAGGGTTGACGTGTTGGGTAACAGGGTTGACGTGGGGGGACGTGTTGGGTAACAGAGTTGACGTGTTGGGTAACAGGGTTGACGTGGGGGGACGTGTTGGGTAACAGGGTTGACATGTTGGGTAACAGGGTTGACATGTTGGGTAACATGGTTGACGTGTTGGGTAACAGGGTTGACATGTTGGGTAACATGGTTGACATGTTGGGTAACATGGTTGACGTGTTGGGTAACAGGGTTGACATGTTGGGTAACAGGGTTGACATGTTGGGTAACATGGTTGACGTGTTGGGTAACAGGGTTGTCGTGTTGGGTAACAGGGTTGACGTGTTGGGTGACAGGGTTGACGTGTTGGGTAACAGGGTTGACGTGTTGGGTAACAGGGTTGACGTGGGGGATAACAGGGTTGACGTAGGGGGACGTGTTGGGTAACAGGGTTGACGTGTTGGGTAACAGGATTGACGTGGGGGGACGTGTTGGGTAACAGGGTTGACATGTTGGGTAACAGGGTTGACATGTTGGGTAACATGGTTGACGTGTTGGGTAACAGGGTTGACATGTTGGGTAACAGGGTTGACATGTTGGGTAACATGGTTGACGTGTTGGGTAACAGGGTTGTCGTGTTGGGTAACAGGGTTGACGTGTTGGGTGACAGGGTTGACGTGTTGGGTAACAGGGTTGACGTGTTGGGTAACAGGGTTGACGTGGGGGGACGTGTTGGGTAACAGGGTTGATGTGTTGGGTAACAGGGTTGACGTGTTGGGTAACAGGGTTGACTTGGGGGGACGTGTTGGGTAACAGGGTTGACGTGTTGGGTAACAGGGTTGATGTGTTGGGTAACAGGGTTGACGTGTTGGGTAACAGGGTTGACTTGGGGGGACGTGTTGGGTAACAGGGTTGACGTGTTGGGTAACAGGGTTGACGTGTTGGGTAACAGGGTTGACGTGTTGGGTAACAGGGTTGACTGTTGCTAACAGGGTTGACGTGTTGTGCTCGACCCGCTCAGTTTTCCACCAAAAGATGGCCAAAAAGCAGCTCATCTGTTTTACACTGTGATTTGACTATTAGATGTTCAATGTTTCTTTATAAAAAAATATTTTAAAAGGAATAGTTTCACCATTTTAAAACGAGAGTTCAGTTCACGTAAGAGGGTTAACCTTAAAAGGAGGGACAGTTTATTTAAAAAAAATTCTTACAATGAATCACTAATCACATGAAATATATAATAATCTTCAGAAATGATTTTGTCAAAGCAACAAAATAACTAGGGCTACTCGCTCTCACAATGAAACAATCACTCACAAAGACAAGGGGAACAGAGGGAACACTTATACACATACTAATTAGGGGAATGAGCACCAGGTGTGTGTGTGATTGACAAGACAAGACATGACAAGTAGAGTGATGAGAATGGGATCGGCAGTAGCTAGTAAGCCGGTGACGACGAACGCCGAAACCTGCCCGAACAAGGAGGGGAGGCAGCCTTGGCGGAAGTCGTGACACATTCTTTATGTTTTATGGATGGATACATGTCGTAAGAGTTATTCCCCTTCATTCATCTGTCATTGGGAGGTTTACCGTACGGCGATAGTTTGACTCTGCAGGACATCCTGCATATGATAACAACGCATGACTGTAAGTCGCTTTGGATAAAAGCGTCTGCTAAATGGCATATTATTATTATTATTATCTGCTTCTTCACTCAGACATTGGCTGAGCCGAGTGAGACATCCTGGACCTGGGTGCGTCCCAAATGACACCCTATTTCCTTTATGGTGCACTACTTTTGACCAGGGCCTATATGGCTATATAAGGGTAAAGGGTGCCATGTGGGATACATCCCTAGGCCTACAGAAATCAGATGTACTCAAAACGCAAGCCACATCCGGTGTGATGTGTGATTGGAAGCATTTAAGTCAGCGATTCCATGAAATAGCCCCAAGTGTTCTGAGTGAAACATGTAACACCAGGTTGTTTACAGAGATGACATGATTCTCTTCAAACAACATTAGTGGATCATATTAGGTCATAGAGGGAAAATGAGGAGTGAACAAAAGATTCATTAACTTTCAACACGTGTGTGTGTGTGTGTGTGTGTGTGTGTGTGTGTGTGTGTGTGTGGTGTGTGTGTGTGTGTGTGTGTGTGTGAGAGAGAGAGAGAGAGCGTGTGTGTGTGTGTGTGTGTGTGTGTGTGTGTGTGTGTGTGTGTGTGTGTGTGAGAGAGAGAGAGAGAGCGTGTGTGTGCGTGCGTGCACGACCATCACATTGACCTATTCATCCCAGACAGATAGACCCATGAAGGGGAGAGGCAGAGTGCACCGCACCAGGGCAGGTGGAGAGAGGACAACTATCGTGAAATGAGTTGCAGCCCTTGATGTTTATTTAACTGTGGGTGGAAAGGTAGAGAAAACAGCCTTAGTTTCTATCAGTCTACGTCAGGACCTTCAGGGCGGTCTCCCTTGGTGGCCCTGTATATATGTCTGTACCTCTGTCTCTGAGCTAAACCTACAACACAACACCAGCAGAGAGAAACACTGATCTATTATCCTACTGTACCTCTGTCAGCTGACACAACTCTATTATTACAAGGATGCAGGCAGAGGAGTACAACCACAGAGGTAAGCTTGGCTTCTTCTTTATATAGTGTAGAGTAAAGCTTATACCATGTATTTAGATTGTAGGTAGTTATTGTAGCTAGGTAGATGGTTGGTATTGTAGGTAGGTAGATGGTTGGTATTGTAGGTAGGTATTGTAGGTAGGTAGATGGTTGGTATTGTAGGTAGGTAGATGGTTGGTATTGTAGGTAGGTAGATGGTTGGTATTGTAGGTAGTTATTGTAGGTGGTTGGTATTGTAGGTAGTTATTGTAGCTAGTTAGTGGTTGGTATTGTAGGTAGTTATTGTAGGTAGGTAAATGGTTGGTATTGTAGGTAGTTATTGTAGGTAGGTAAATGGTTGGTATTGTAGGTAGTTATTGTAGGTAGGTAAATGGTTGGTATTGTAGGTAGTTATTGTAGGTAGGTAGATGGTTGGTATTGTAGGTAGTTATTGTAGGTGGGTAGATGGTTGGTATTGTAGGTAGGTAGATGGTTGGTATTGTAGGTAGTTATTGTAGCTAGGTAGATGGTTGGTATTGTAGGTAGTTATTGTAGGTAGGTAGATGGTTGGTATTGTAGGTAGTTATTGTAGGTGGGTAGATGGTTGGTATTGTAGCTAGGTAGATGGTTGGTATTGTAGGTAGGTATTGTAGGTAGGTAGATGGTTGGTATTGTAGGTAGTTATTGTAGCTAGGTAGATGGTTGGTATTGTAGGTAGTTATTGTAGGTGGGTAGATGGTTGGTATTGTAGGTAGTTATTGTAGGTAGGTAGATGGTTGGTACTGTAGGTAGTTATTGTAGGTAGGTAGATGGTTGGTATTGTAGGTAGTTATTGTAGCTAGGTAGATGGTTGGTATTGTAGGTAGTTATTGTAGGTGGGTAGATGGTTGGTATTGTAGGTAGTTATTGTAGGTGGGTAGATGGTTGGTATTGTAGGTAGTTATTGTAGCTAGGTAGATGGTTGGTATTGTAGGTAGTTATTGTAGGTAGGGAGATGGTTGGTATTGTAGGTAGTTATTGTAGGTAGGTAGATGGTTGGTATTGTAGGTAGTTATTGTAGGTGGGTAGATGGTTGGTATTGTAGGTAGTTATTGTAGGTAGGTAGATGGTTGGTATTGTAGGTAGTTATTGTAGGTAGGTAGATGGTTGGTATTGTAGGTAGTTATTGTAGGTAGGTAGATGGTTGGTATTGTAGATAGTTATTGTAGGTGTTGTAATTGTTATTACTACCACAACTGCTACTAATATAGTGAGACAGGTGGGGTTTTATTTGCTTGTGGGTTAGAGAGCAGGTGTAGAGGGCGGCAGGTAGCCTAGCGGTTAAGAGCGTTGGGCCAGTAACTGAAAGGTCGCTGGATTGAATCCCCGAGCCGACTAGGTGAAATAATCTGTTGATGTGCCCTTGAGCAAGACACTTAACCCAAATTGCTCCTGTAAATTGCTCTGGATAAGAGTGTCTGCTAAATGACTAAAATGTAAATGAGTGGTAGGGTGGATCACCAGTCTCTCAAAAGGGATTGAAAGAGGGAGACAGCACAGTTAAAGCACAACTTTGACAGAAAGAGGGCTGGTTTCCTAGATTAGTCCTAGACTATAACACACTTTCTATGGGGAATCACCATTGAGAATGATTTTAGTCCAGGAGCAGCCTAATCTTAATTAATCTGTACCAGAGAGTGTAACGGTAACCTGTCTGTTGTGTTTTATACCCTGAAAAAGGCATCATGCCAAAACACAGTGATTTAAATAATCCGAAATCTATTTCCATTGATCTCAAACAGTGGCTGAACATGGTTTGTGATTGACATCCTATATAATATAATATGATATCTAATATTGTGTAATCTGACTGTTGTGTGTTATTCCTCGTCCAGGTAAGGAGATGGTGGATTACATCACTAGGTACCTGACCACCATCAGAGAGAGGAGGGTGACCCCGGGCCCTGAGGTGAAGCCTGGCTATATGAGAGAGCTGCTGCCAGACAGCGCCCCCACTGACCCGGAGGACTGGGACTGTATCTTCAGGGACATAGAGAAGGTCATCATGCCTGGGGTACGTTACGTTCACACATTACATGTCAAGGACCTCAATAGCCAAGTGACTATGAGACGTTACCAGGACCATTGTGGGTCAAACATTAATTGTTCACTGTATCACTGTAACTTGTTGTAAGGATATTGGTGTGTGTGTGTGTGTGCGTGTGTGTGTGTGTGTGTGTGTGTGTGTGTGTGTGTGTGCGTGCGTGTGTGTGTGCGTGTGTGTGTGTGTGTGTGTGGATGTGTGTGTGTGTGTGTGTGTGTGTGTGTGTGTGTGTGTGTGCATGTGTGTGTGTTGGTCAGGTGGTCCACTGGCAGAGCCCCCACATGCATGCGTACTACCCAGCCTTGACCTCCTGGCCCTCCATGTTAGGAGACATGCTGGCTGATGCCATTAACAACATCGGATTCACCTGGGTAATTATCTTATCACGTCAAACGTTATTTACACTTTGTGTGGAACTACACAAAATTAACTCACTTAATTATCCCCCTAAAGTTTTGGTTTAAAGACATGAATATCATGTTTTTTTAAAGATATTTCCAGGGAGCACATTAACTGTGACATGAAGTTTGTGAGTTTGTTTCCCACATGAGCCGTGGGTTACTTTGGATACAAGCATCTGCTACAGAAAACTCCTGGAGGAAATCCTATAGTAGTGTGATATTCTAATCTAATGATGAATTATTTATGATAGAATAACATGATGTTGTTGTGTCGTTTCCAGGCCTCCAGCCCGGCGTGTACAGAGCTGGAGATGAACGTGATGGACTGGTTGTGTAAAGCCCTGGGTCTTCCCTCCTTCTTCCTCCACCACCACCCAGACAGCACCGGGGGAGGCATACTGCAGGTAGGAAAGATACACCTGACCATACTCACCTTTACAATACCAACTAGACAGCACCGGAGGAGGCAGGTAGACATGTACTCTCACAGCACCACCTAGTGGTGAATGGGAATACCATCCTCTACGCTCCTCTCTGACCACCGTGAATTAGAGAACCCTGGTGTTTAATTTCACATGAACACAACATATTAACATATTCATCTTTCTCTCTTTCTTCCTCCCTCTCTCCCCTCATCCCTCTCTCCCATCATCCCTCTCTCCTCTCATAGCACAGTAAATAATTTCAATTTACCTCAATGTAATGCCTTTCTCTCTCCCTCCCTCTCTCCTCCCTTCCCCTCCTCCCTCCCTCCTCTCTCCCCGCATCCCTCTCTCCCCGCATCCCTCTCTCCTCCCTTTCTTCCCTCCCTCCCGCATCCCTCTCTCCCGCATCCCTCTCTCCTCCCTTCCTTCCCTCCCCTCTCTCCCGCATCCCTCTCTCCTCCCTTCCTTCCTCACCCCTCTCTCCCCGCATCCCTCTCTCCTCCCTTTCTTCCCTCCCTCCCTCCCCTCTCCCCGCATCCCTCTCTCCTCCATTTCTTCCCTCCCTCCCTCCCCTCTCCCCGCATCCCTCTCTCCCCGCATCCCTCTCTCCTCCCTTTCTTCCCTCCCTCCCTCCCCTCTCTCCCCGCATCCCTCTCTCCTCCCTTTCTTCCCTCCCTACCTCCCCTCTCCCTACCCCCCTCTCCCCCCGCATCCCTTTCTCCTCCCTTTCTTCTCTCCCTCCCTCCCCTCTCTCCCCGCATCCCTCTCTCCCCGTAACCCTCTTTCTTCCCTCCCTCCCTCCCCTCTCCCCGCATCCCTCTCTCCCGCATCCCTCTCTCCCCGCATCCCCCTCTCCCCGCATCCCTCTCTCCTCCCTTCCTTCCCTCCCTTCCTTCCCTCCCTCCCTCCCTCCCTCCCCTCTCTCCCCGCATCCCTCTCTCCCCGCATCCCTCTCTCCTCTCAGAGCACAGTGAGTGAGAGTAGTCTGGTAGCTCTGCTGGCTGCCAGGAAGGCCAGGATCCAGCAGCTGAAGAGGACAGAGGTGGCAGACAGAGACCTGGACGACTCAGTGGTCAACTCCAGACTGGTGGCCTATGCATCAGACCAGGTCAAGATGGGATGGGTTAGGGACCCACACACACACACACATATGCAACGTTTGCAAACATTTACTGTACGCATGCACCTGCACACGCACAAACAAACAGTGAGTACTGCATAATGAGAGATTGACTCTCCGTCTGTCTGTCCGTCTGTCTGTCTGTCTGTCTGCCCACCTATATGTCTGTCCGTCCGTCCGTCCGTTTGTCCGTCCATCTGTCTGTCTACTCTCGGCCTCCATCAGGCTCACTCCTCAGTGGAGAAGGCAGGTCAGATCTCCCTGGTGAAGATCAGGTTCCTCCCTACAGATGACCACTTCTCCCTGAGAGGAGACACTCTGAAACAGGCCATCCAGGAGGACAGGAGGAGAGGACTAGTACCTGTCATGGTAGGTCATGGTAGGGTATATTAGGGGGTGGTAGGTCATGGTAGGGTATATTAGGGAGTGGTAGGTCATGGTAGGGTATATTAGGGTATGGTAGGTCATGGTAGGGTATATTAGGAGGTGGTAGGTCATGGTAGGGTATATTAGGGGATGGTAGGTCATTGTAGGGTATACTAGGGGATGGTAGGTCATGGTAGGGTATATTAGGGAGTGGTAGGTCATGGTAGGGTATATTAGGGTATGGTAGGTCATGGTAGGGTATATTAGGAGGTGGTAGGTCATGGTAGGGTATATTAGGGGATGGTAGGTCATGGTAGGGTATATTAGGGAGTGGTAGGTCATGGTAGGGTATATTAGGGTATGGTAGGTCATGGTAGGGTATATTAGGGAGTGGTAGGTCATGGTAGAGTATATTAGTGTATGGTAGGTCATGGTAGGGTATATTAGGAGGTGGTAGGTCATGGTAGGGTATATTAGGGTATGGTAGGTCATGGTAGGGTATATTAGGGGATGGTAGGTCATTGTAGGGTATACTAGGGGATGGTAGGTCATGGTAGGGTATATTAGGGAGTGGTAGGTCATGGTAGAGTATATTAGTGTATGGTAGGTCATGGTAGGGTATATTAGGAGGTGGTAGGTCATGGTAGGGTATATTAGGGTATGGTAGGTCATGGTAGGGTATATTAGGGGATGGTAGGTCATTGTAGGGTATACTAGGGGATGGTAGGTCATGGTAGGGTATATTAGGGTATGGTAGGTCATGGTAGGGTATATTAGGGGATGGTAGGTCATTGTAGGGTATACTAGGGGATGGTAGGTCATGGTAGGGTATACTAGGGGATGGTAGGTCATGGTAGGGTATATAAGGGGTGGTAGGTCATGGTAGGGTATATTAGGGGGTGGTAGGTCATGGTAGAGTATATAATGGGGTGGTAGGTCATGGTAGAGTATATTAGTGTATGGTAGGTCATGATAGGGTATATAATGGGGTGGTAGGTTATGGTAGGGTATATTAGGGGGTGGTAGGTCATGGTAGAGTATATAAGAGGGTGGTAGGTCATGGTAGGGTATATTAGGAGACAGTAGGTCATGGTAGGGTATATTAGGGGGTGGTAGGTCATGGTAGGGTACATTACAGGGTGGTAGGTTATGGTAGGGTATATTAGGGGGTGGTAGGTCATGATAGGGTATATAATGGGGTGGTAGGTTATGGTAGGGTATATTAGGGGGTGGTAGGTCATGGTAGGGTATATTAGGGGGTGGTAGGTTATGGTAGGGTATATTAGGAGACAGTAGGTCATGGTAGGGTTCATAAGGGGGTGGTAGGTCATGGTAGGGTACATTACAGGGTGGTAGGTTATGGTAGGGTATATTAGGAGATATTAGGTCAATGTTAGGGTATATAAGGGGTTGGTAGGTCATTGTAGAGTATATAAGGGGGTGGTAGGTCATGGTAGGGTATATTAGGGGGTTGTAGGTCATGGTAGGGTATATTTGGGGGTGGTAGGTCATTCATGGTAGGAGACACTCTGAGACAGGAGGACAGGAGGACAGGAGGAGAGGAGGACAGGAAGACAGGAGGACAGGAGGACAGGAGGAGAGGACTGGTGGCTGTAAGGGTAGGGGACACAACATTAGAATGCTGTAATACTGAGATATTGTAAGGTTTTACTGACAGTAGAGCTCATAGGTTGTTTTAGCCTCCTAATTTGAATGACCTCTGAACGTGAACAGTTGTAACCAAGATTGTAACCAAGGCTGTAACCAAGGCTGTAACCAAACAAATGATCATGTTTGTTTGGTTGGTTGTTTCAGCTGTTTGCCACTCTGGGGACCACGGGGGTGTGTGCCTTTGACAACCTGTCAGAGCTGGGACCAGTGTGTACGTCTGCATCTCTAACCTCTCATTATTACACACACCTGTATGACACACAACATGCATGACACATAACATGTATGACATATAACATGTATGACATATTACCTATGTATGACCTTGGAGAATCTCAGGGTCCTGGGTCCATATTCATAAAGTGTCTCAGAGTAAAGAGCGCTGGTCTAGGATCAGTTTGACCTTTTAGATCATAATGAATAATATTTAATGAACAGGGGGGACCTGATCCGAGATCAGTACTCCAACTCTGAGACGTTACTCCCGCAAGGCTACTTTATACTTAGTCTGAGACGCTGTATGAATACAGATAAGGGTCGCAGGTTCAAGTTCCACTCGGACTCCCACCGCCCCCAGATTCTCTGCAAAACTTGTTTTGTATTCCTCCCCCTGCCTGGCCTAGGTGCAGAGGAAGGTCTGTGGCTGCATGTGGACGCGGCGTACGCTGGCTCAGCGTTCTTCTGCCCTGAGCTGAGAGGTCCTCTGGAGGGCATAGAGTACGCTGACTCCTTCGTGTTCAACCCCTCCAAATGGATGATGGTCCACTTCGACTGCACCGCCTTCTGGTGAGAGAGAGGGGAGGGAGAGAGGGAGGGAGGGAGGGAGGGAGGGAGGGAGTGAGGGAGGGAGGGAGGGAGGGAGGGAGGGAGGGAGGGAGGGAGGGAGGGAGGGAGAGAGAGAGGAAGGGGAGGGAGGGAGGGAGGGAGGGAGGAATATTTAAAATAATTTCTTAATTAATAAACATTATTTCAAAGACCGCCGAAAATCCGGTGTTTCTATGTCCAACGGTTTTGTTATATTGGGATGCAAACTCAAAATGTAATACATTTCAACTCTATATCTGACATGGTACAGGTGTCTTCTTTTTTTAAGCCCATAACCATGTGTGTGAGGTGTATACTTTTGTTCCAAAGACTACCAAGAATCACTCTGTGTGACCCTGATTTAGCCCACTGCAGTAAAAGGTTTTAAAAAGAGAGAGGGGGGTAGAGAGGAGCTATGACCACCCTTAAGGGCTTTCCAGACACGAAGCGGCGGTGGAGTTGCCCATTCATTTTCAATGGAGCTATCCAGGCAGAGCAATCAGCGGTGCTCGTGCACGTGAAAGCCGCTCAGCCGAGGCAGAGAAAATAGGAATCTGCCCTATTTTGGCGAACTCCGCTCCACTCAACCCTGTTGGGACCTGTACGGCGGTCCCAACAGGGTGAAGGACGAGCTGGGGACAGAGAGAGATAGTAACGTGTTGTTTTTCTACGGCGGTCCCAACAGGGTGAAGGACGAGCTGGGGACAGAGAGAGATAGTAACGTGTTGTTTGTCTACGGCGGTCCCAACAGGGTGAAGGACAAGCTGGGGACAGAGAGAGATAGTAACGTGTTGTTTTTCTACGGCGGTCCCAACAGGGTGAAGGACGAGCTGGGGACAGAGAGAGATAGTAACGTGTTGTTTTTCTACGGCGGTCCCAACAGGGTGAAGGACGAGCTGGGGACAGAGAGAGATAGTAACGTGTTGTTTTTCTATGGCGGTCCCAACAGGGTGAAGGACGAGCTGGGGACAGAGAGAGATAGTAACGTGTTGTTTTAATACGGCGGTCCCAACAGGGTGAAGGACGAGCTGGGGACAGAGAGAGATAGTAACGTGTTGTTTTTCTACGGCGGTCCCAACAGGGTGAAGGACGAGCTGGGGACAGAGAGAGATAGTAACGTGTTGTTTTTCTACGGCGGTCCCAACAGGGTGAAGGACGAGCTGGGGACAGAGAGAGATAGTAACGTGTTGTTTTAATACGGCGGTCCCAACAGGGTGAAGGACGAGCTGGGGACAGAGAGAGATAGTAACGTGTTGTTTTAATACGGCGGTCCCAACAGGGTGAAGGACGAGCTGGGGACAGAGAGAGATAGTAACGTGTTGTTTTTCTACGGCGGTCCTAACAGGGTGAAGGATGAGCTGGGGACAGAGAGAGATAGTAACGTGTTGTTTTTCTACGGCGGTCCCAACAGGGTGAAGGACGAGCTGGGGACAGAGAGAGATAGTAACGTGTTGTTTTTCTACGGCGGTCCTAACAGGGTGAAGGACGAGCTGGGGACAGAGAGAGATAGTAACGTGTTGTTTTTCTACGGCGGTCCTAACAGGGTGAAGGACGAGCTGGGGACAGAGAGAGATAGTAACGTGTTGTTTTTCTACGGCGGTCCTAACAGGGTGAAGGACGAGCTGGGGACAGAGAGAGATAGTAACGTGTTGTTTTTCTACGGCGGTCCCAACAGGGTGAAGGACGAGCTGGGGACAGAGAGAGATAGTAACGTGTTGTTTTTCTACGGCGGTCCTAACAGGGTGAAGGACGAGCTGGGGACAGAGAGAGATAGTAACGTGTTGTTTTTCTACGGCGGTCCTAACAGGGTGAAGGACGAGCTGGGGACAGAGAGAGATAGAAACGTGTTGTTTTTCTACGGCGGTCCTAACAGGGTGAAGGACGAGCTGGGGACAGAGAGAGATAGTAACGTGTTGTTTTTCTACGGCGGTCCCAACAGGGTGAAGGACGAGCTGGGGACAGAGAGAGATAGTAACGTGTTGTTTTTCTACGGCGGTCCCAACAGGGTGAAGGACAAGTACAAGCTCCAGCAGACTTTCAGTGTCGACCCCGTCTACCTCAGACACGAAAACTCAGACGAAGCCACCGACTTCATGGTACAAACCACCTACATTTGACATTTTAGTCATTTAGAAGACGCTCTTATAATAATATGCCATTTAGCAGACGCTTTTATCCAAAGCGACTTACAGTCATGTGTGCATACATTTTTACGTATGGGTGGTCCCGGGGATTGAACCCACTACCCTGGCGTTACAAGCGCCATGCTCTACCAATTGAGCTACAGTGGACCACTTATCCAGAGTGCATACATTTTCGTACTTTCTTCATGCTGGTTTCCCTTGGGAATCGAACCCACAACCCTGGCGTTGCAAGCTCTATCATCTATACCTACCTACCAACTTGCAGACTTTATTTTTGAACAGTTACTTCACGGTCCACACTACATACTGTTTTTCTACTCCTGCCTTTAAACACAGATCTGGGACCAGCTTTACCCAAGTCCTAGCATTAGCCACTGCCGGGAAAGCATGCAACTCTTGAAACGGATCTTGATCTTGATTTTGAAACTGATCTTGATCTTAATATTACTATAGATGTTAATGTTGATCCTGCTCCACTGTGTCTGTCAGCATTGGCAGATCCCCCTGAGTCGACGGTTCCGCTCTCTGAAGCTGTGGTTCGTGATGCGCTCCTTCGGACTGAAGAACCTTCAGGGACACATCAGACACGTATGTAACCTACCTACCTACCTACCTACCTACCTGCCTGCCTGCCTACCTGCCTGCCTGCCTGCCTGCCTGCCTGCCTGCCTGCCTGCCTGCCTGCCTGCCTGCCTGCCTGCCTGCCTGCCTGCCTGCCTGCCTGCCTGCCTGCCTGTCTGTCTGTCTGTCTGTCTGTCTGTCTGTCTGTCTGTCTGTCTGTCTGTCTGTCTGTCTGTCTCTGCCTGCCTGCCTGCCTGCCTGCCTGCCTGCCTGCCTGCCTGCCTGCCTGCCTGCCTGCCTGCCTGTCTGTCTGTCTGTCTGTCTGTCTGTCTGTCTGTCTCTGCCTGTCTGCCTGTATGTCTGTCTGTCTGTCTGTCTCTCTGTCTGCCTGCCTGCCTGTCTGTCTGCCTGCCTGTTTCTTTCTCCCTCTGTAATGTGAGATGCTGCATTCCAGTGACTGACCACTACTCTGTAATGTGAGATGCTGCATTCCAGTGACTGACCCCTGCTCTGTAATGTGAGATGCTGCATTCCAGTGACTGACCACTACTCTGTAATGTGAGATGCTGCATTCCAGTGACTGACCCCTGCTCTGTAATGTGAGATGCTGCATTCCAGTGACTGACCCCTACTCTGTAATGTGAGATGCTGCATTACAGTGACTGACCACTACTCTGTAATGTGAGATGCTGCATTCCAGTGACTGACCCCTGCTCTGTAATGTGAGATGCTGCATTCCAGTGACTGACCCCTGCTCTGTAATGTGAGATGCTGTATTACAGTGACTGACCACTACTCTGTAATGTGAGATGCTCCATTCCAGTGACTGACCCCTACTCTGTAATGTGAGATGCTCCATTCCAGTGACTGACCCCTGCTCTGTAATGTGAGATGCTGCATTCCAGTGACTGACCCCTGCTCTGTAATGTGAGATGCTGCATTACAGTGACTGACCACTACTCTGTAATGTGAGATGCTGCATTCCAGTGACTGACCCCTGCTCTGTAATGTGAGATGCTGCATTACAGTGACTGACCCCTGCTCTGTAATGTGAGATGCTGCATTCCAGTGACTGACCCCTGCTCTGTAATGTGAGATGCTGCATTACAGTGACTGACCCCTGCTCTGTAATGTGAGATGCTCCATTCCAGTGACTGACCCCTGCTCTGTAATGTGAGATGCTCCATTACAGTGACTGACCCCTGCTCTGTAATGTGAGATGCTGCATTCCAGTGACTGACCCCTGCTCTGTAATGTGAGATGCTGCATTCCAGTGACTGACCCCTGCTCTGTAATGTGAGATGCTGCATTCCAGTGACTGACCCCTACTCTGTAATGTGAGATGCTGCATTCCAGTGACTGACCCCTGCTCTGTAATGTGAGATGCTGCATTACAGTGACTGACCCCTGCTCTGTAATGTGAGATGCTGCATTCCAGTGACTGACCCCTGCTCTGTAATGTGAGATGCTGCATTACAGTGACTGACCCCTGCTCTGTAATGTGAGATGCTCCATTCCAGTGACTGACCACTACTCTGTAATGTGAGATGCTGCATTCCAGTGACTGACCCCTGCTCTGTAATGTGAGATGCTGCATTCCAGTGACTGAACCCTGCTCTGTAATGTGAGATGCTGCATTACAGTGACTGACCCCTGCTCTGTAATGTGAGATGCTGCATTCCAGTGACTGACCCCTGCTCTGTAATGTGAGATGCTGCATTCCAGTGACTGACCCCTGCTCTGTAATGTGAGATGCTGCATTACAGTGACTGACCCCTGCTCTGTAATGTGAGATGCTGCATTCCAGTGACTGACCCCTGCTCTGTAATGTGAGATGCTGCATTCCAGTGACTGACCCCTGCTCTGTAATGTGAGATGCTGCATTACAGTGACTGACCCCTGCTCTGTAATGTGAGATGCTCCATTCCAGTGACTGACCCCTGCTCTGTAATGTGAGATGCTGCATTCCAGTGACTGACCCCTGCTCTGTAATGTGAGATGCTCCATTCCAGTGACTGACCCCTACTCTGTAATGTGAGATGCTGCATTCCAGTGACTGAACCCTACTCTGTGTTTTCAGGGTGTAGAGATGGCACTGACCCCTGCTCTGTGTTTTCAGGGTGTAGAGATGGCTAAGCTACTGGAGTCCCTGGTTAGATGTGACCCTAACTTTGACCTGCCTGCTGAGAGACACCTTGGCTTGGTGGTGTTCTGTCTCAAGGTATGTGGCCTATACTTGTATTGTAAAGTTGTATTGTGTTGCATTGTATTGTATTGTGTTGTATTGTATTGTGTTGTGTTGTGTTGTGTTGTATTGTATTGTAAAGTTGTGTTGTGTTGTGTTCTGTTGTATTGTGTTGTGTTATATTGTGTTATTTTGTGTTGTGTTGTATTGTAAAGTTGTGTTGTGTTGTATTGTGTTGTGTTGTATTGTAAAGTTGTATTGTGTTGTGTTGCATTGTGTTGTGTTGTATTGTAAAGTTCTGTTGTGTTGTATTGTGTTGTGTCATATACTGTACATCTCCCATTGAGGAACATGTGAACAGGATTCACCATCCCACACAGAAAACAGTATAGAGATAGGTTTCTACAACATCCACATACAGTGAGGGAAGAAAGTATTTGATCCCCTGCTGATGTTGTACGTTTGCCCACTGACAAAGACATGATCAGTCTATAATTTTAATGGTAGGTTTATTTGAACAGTGAGAGACAGAATAACAACAAAAAAATCCAGAAAAATGCATGTCAAAAATGTTATGAATTGATTTGTATTTTAATGAGGGAAATAAGTATTTGACCCCTCTGCAAAACATGATTTAGTATTTGGTGGCAAAACCCTTGTTGGCAATCACAGAGGTCAGACGTTTCTTGTAGTTGGCCACCAGGTTTGCACACATCTCAGGAGGGATTTTGTTCCACTCCTCTTTGCAGATCTTCTCCAAGTCAGTAAGGTTTCGAGGCTGACATTTGGCAACTCTAACCTTCAGCTCCCTCCACAGATTTTCTATGGGATTAAGGTCTGGAGACTGGCTAGGCCACTCCAGGACCTTAATGTGCTTCTTCTTGAGCCACTCCTTTGTTGCCTTGGGCGTGTGTTTTGGGTCATTGTCATGCTGGAATACCCATCCACGACCCATTTTCAATGCCCTGGCTGAGGGAAGGAGGTTCTCACTCAAGATTTGACGGTACATAGCCCCGTCCATCGTCCCTTTGATGCTGTGAAGTTGTCCTGTCCCCTTAGCAGAAAAACACCCCCAAAGCATAATGTTTCCACCTCCATGTTTGACGGTGGGGATGGTGTTCTTGGGGTCATAGGCAGCATTCCTCCTCCTCCAAACACGGCGAGTTGAGTTGATGCCAAAGAGCTCGATTTTGGTCTCATCTGACCACAACACTTTCACCCAGTTCTCCTCTGAATCATTCAGATGTTCATTGGCAAACTTCAGACGGCCCTGTATATGTGCTTTCTTGGGCAGGGGGACCTTCCGGGCGCTGCAGGATTTCAGTCCTTCACGGCGTAGTGTGTTACCAATTGTTTTCTTGGTGACTATGGTCCCAGCTGCCTTGAGATCATTGACAAGATCCTCCCGTGTAGTTCTGGGCTGATTCATCACCGTTCTCATGATCATTGCAACTCCACAAGGTGAGATCTTGCATGGAGCCCCAGGCTGAGGGAGATTGACAGTTCTTTTGTGTTTCTTCCATTTGCGAATAATCGCACCAACTGTTGTCATCTTCTCACCAAGCTGCTTGGCGATGGTCTTGTAGCCCATTCCAGCCTTGTGTAGGTCTACAGTCTTGTCCCTGACATCCTTGGAGAGCTCTTTGGTCTTGGCCATGGTGGAGAGTTGGGAATCTGATTGATTGATTGCTTCTGTGGACAGGTGTTTTTTATACAGGTAACAAACTGAGATTAGGAGCACTCTCTTTAAGAGTGTGCTCCTAATCTCAGTTTGTTACCTGTATAAAAGACACCTGGGAGCCAGAAATCTTTCTGATTGAGAGGGGGTCAAATACTTATTTCCCTCATTAAAATGCAAATCGATTTATAACATTTTTGACATGCGTTTTTCGGGATTTTGTTGTTGTTATTCTGTCTCTCACTGTTCGAATAAACCTACCATTAAAATTATATACTGATCATTTCTTTGTCAGTGGGCAAACGTACAAAATCAGCAGGGGATCAAATACTTTCTTCCCTCACTGTAGCTGGTTCTTATGTCATGGTTACCTGTCAACATACTGTATAGTTCAGACGCCAGTCTATTGCTCTGAGCTGGATAATGATTGACAGGTTCTTCTTGTTCATGGCAATATACAGCTTAGAGATCAACCGCTATCACAGCCAGGAGTTCGAAGGTCAAAGGTCAGCCATTGTCTGTGTGAGCCTGTGAGGTAACAGGTATGTGTGTGACTCCTTCACGTGGAAAACCCAACTCTAAGGCTGGGATTCAATCTGATCACGCTCTTTCGACAATGCTCCATTTAAAGGTAATTTCCGATTGAGCCTACATATGCAGCGTTTACCGTGAATGAGGTCTCCGCTAATGTGGGAACATTGTCTCCAACCTGATTGGATTTAATCCTGGCCTAAGTATTGAACCCAACTCTAACCTGATTGGATTGAATCCTGGCAAAATAATTTAATCCAACTCTAACCTGATTGGATTGAATCCCGGCCTAAGTATTGAACCCAACTCCAACCTGGTTGGTTTGAATCCCGGCCTAAGTATTGAACACAACTCCAACATGATTGGATTGAATCCCGGCCTATGTATTGAACACAACTCCAACATGATTGGATTGAATCCCAGCCTAAGTATTGAACCCAACTCCAACCTGATTGAATTGAATCCTGGTCTAAGTATTGAGTCCAACTCCAACCTGACTAGATTGAATCCCGGCCTAAGTATTGAACCCAACTCTAAACATTCAACAGAAGTTAAGGGTGTATTCAAAACTCACCTTTTATTGACTTCTACAGAGTAAATCCATAGCAGAACAACGTTGAGTCCTGTTACCTTCCTCAGGCTACATTCAGGGAACCATTTTATTTTTTCCTTCCTTACACACTAAGTCTCAGGGTCTCTTGTCATTGTCGAAATGTCGAGAGGTTCTCGAGAGACAATAGTGTGTAAACTTGTGAAATTCTCACGTCTCGAGCGCTACCTCTGTAGGTCGCACATGACACTCACCCGACAGTTCCACCCGTCCAAGCAGGACGGTGTAAACAGAATTGTCTCGTTCAGCCCGACACTCCTACAGTATAAATGGTAATCACAGAGCAATGTTTTTAAATGTATAGACATTTTCCTAATATTTGAGACTTGTTTTATTGAGTTTTTAACTGAAATTGCAGTAACAGCCTGTTACATTCTGAAATTGTCGGAGTAGCTAACAGCTACACTGAGGCACATAGAACTATGGAAGCCCAACCCCCCGTCATCAAACATGTAAAATGGTTTGAGATAGTAGATCATACAAATAGGATATGTTTTTTCATTTGTAACAATGTGTGGAGATTTCAGAGGTTGCTCCACAGGTCCCAGAGTGTTGGGGGGGGGGGGGGGGGGGGGAATTGTTTTCCTGGGGCCCAGAGTTTTTCCTGATCTGGTAGGCTAACCTAACCAACTCAGGACCTTAGTTGTAGCGTATGACATAGCAATAAATCAGCTGTAAATAAATTTTAAAAAACGGTTTTGGGAGCAGATTATTTTTCTAATCAGGTCCAGTGATGTAGTGGTAAAGAAAATGGGTGGGTAAACTGATCGCCAGTCAGCTATCTGATCAATGTAAACTGATCGCCGGTCTGCTATTTGATCAATGTAAACTGATCGCCGGTCAGCTATCTGATCAATGTAAACTGATCGCCGGTCAGCTATCTGATCAATGTAAACTGATCGCCGGTCAGCTATCTGATCAATGTAAACTGATCGCCGGTCAGCTATCTGATCAATGTAAACTGATCGCCGGTCAGCTATCTGATCAATGTAAACTGATCGCCGGTCACAGTGAAAAAACGTAATGCTCCCTATACTTTTAATGCATTTTTCCGCAAAAGGTGGGTAAACTGTTGGGCAACTAAGGTAGACTGCATTTACTTGCCTGTTGTACCCTCCACTACACCACTGGTCAGGTCATGTGTTGTTTTACCTCCTGGAAAAACTCCTGGCCCGAGGTAGGATGAAAACATTAAAACCCTGTCAAACTGCAGAGACCTTGTACCTGTTCATATGGATTCTATTTGAAAACTAAACTAACAGGGGTGGTCCTTTACGCAGAAAAAGAGACAGCAACTGCGATTGGACAATAGAACTAACAGGGCGGAGCTTGCTGTATGCAGGGTTGCATCGTTAGGCCTTTGCATCTGTAATTAAAGGTATACTCATACAGTATGTCATCACTATTAATGTTGATTGATTAATTCCAGTCAATCATTTTGGATTAAAAAGGCCTAGGTAGCCTAGCAACATGAAGTCTGAATATAAACCAAATTTGATTACATTCACATTTTCTCAGAACACGAATAAATGGGCCTATTTTATGTTATACATACAGAGCTTATTTACATATTATGTCAATTTAAATATTGTCGCACTGCCTCTCCTTAAACTTCCGTCAATGAGAAAAGGGCCAAACACAGGTGTCCCTCAACTGTCAAATCTATCTCTCTCTGCCTCCCCCCTCTCTCTCTGTCCCCCCCCCCCCTCTCTCTCTGCCTCCCCCCCCCCTCTCTCTCTGCCCCCCCCCTCTCTCTCTGCCTCCCCCCCCCTCTCTCTCTGCCTTCCCCCTCTCTCTCTGCCTCCCCCCCCACCCCCTCTCTCTCTGTCTCACCCCCCCCCTCCCCTCTCTCTCTGTCCCCCCCTCTCTCTCTGTCTCACCCCCCCCTCTCTCTCTGTCCCCCCCTCTCTCTGTCCCCCCCTCCCTCCCCTCCCCTCTCTCTCTGTCCCCCCCCCCCCCCCCTCTCTCTCTGTCCCCCCCCCCCCCCCCCCCCTCTCTCTCTGTTTCAGAAAGGGAATGCCCTGACTCAGGAGTTGCTACAGCGACTGACGCGGTCCGGCACCATGTACCTTGTCCCCGCCGACATCGACAGGAAACGCATCATCCGCTTCACCGTGACGTCACAGCTGACCACCTCAGATGACATCATCAGGGACTGGAATATCATTCGCAAAATGGCCACCGACCTTCTGTCCGAGGAGGCCGAGAAACAGGCGGTCAGTAAAATGGAGGAGCAGCAGTCTCCAGTCAGAAGAACTGTTAAGAATCTGTCAGAGACACACAGTGACTCAGGGTATCACACAACGGCAGCAGCGGAGGGCTTGGCTGCCTCTCTCATGACTAGGGAACCAAACGAGATTGAAAAGGCCATCAGTGACACAGAAGATGAGCCACTGAAAACACCCAAAGAGCTAGAGGCCGGCCAGACACAGACCAGCCCCAGGACAGGACCCAGAGAGCTAGAGGCCGGCCAGACACAGACCAGCCCCAGGACAGGACCCAGAGAGCTAGAGGTCGGCCAGACACAGACCAGCCCCAGGACAGGACCCAGAGAGCTAGAGGTCGGCCAGACACAGACCAGCCCCAGGACAGGACCCAGAGAGCTAGAGGCTGGCCAGACGACCAGCCCCAGGACAGGACCCAGAGAGCTAGGGACCGGCCAGACACAGACCAGCCCCAGGACAGGACCCAGAGAGCTAGAGGCCGGCCAGACACAGACCAGCCCCAGGACAGGACCCAGAGAGCTAGAGGCCGGCCAGACACAGACCAGCCCCAGGACAGGACCCAGAGAGCTAGAGGCCGGCCAGACACAGACCAGCCCCAGGACAGGACCCAGAGAGCTAGAGGCCGGCCAGACGACCAGCCCCAGGACAGGACCCAGAGAGCTAGGGACCGGCCAGACACAGACCAGCCCCAGAAAAGGACCCAGAGAGCTAGGGACCGGCCAGTTCCAGACCAGCCAGGACCCAGAGACAGGAGCCAGAGAGCTAGGGACCGGCCAGTTCCAGACCAGCCAGGACCCAGAGACAGGACCCAGAGAGCTAGGGACCGGCCAGTTCCAGACCAGCCAGGACCCAGAGACAGGAGCCAGAGACTGCCCTGAGGAGATCCCCTGTCCTCCTGCCTTCAGAGTTCAGAGGGTCCAACCACAGTTCTGGATGGATAAAGCAAAGGGCGGGTCTGAGAACAGGCCGAGGAGGACAGTACGCTCTCTGAGCTGCAGCAGTGAGCCCTTACCTGGCCCCATTGGGCCCCTGTTTGGCCATAACACTGACCCCCTCGCTAAGCCTCTCTCTAGCTCTATCACTGACTCCCAGCCTGGACAGAAAGACCCAGACCTCATCCACCCCCTAAAGGACACCCAGCTCAGGCCTCTCTCCTCCAGCCCCAGCACCTCAGGCCTCTTTCAGATCCCAGAGAGGCCTTCTCCAACCAGTTCGAACCAGCGGGTCCTGAGGAAGCTCACCAAGTTCTACAGCTTGCCCAGTTTCTGCCACCTGTGGGTGCAGTGTGGGCGCTACCAGGCGTGCTGCCCTGTCAGGGGACTTCAGATTGCCCCAAAGCCCTGGTCCTCCTCTGGGTGTAGGAGACTCAGCTGTTGGTCTTGTTCCTCTGTGACTAAAGCAGCTGCCACTAACTTTCCTGCTCTACTGTAGCCAGGGCTAGCTCCTGGGTTGTATTCATTAGGCCACACCGTAGCAAAATGTTTTGCAATGGAAAATGAAAATGAATGTTTCTTATTGTACAAGTTCAGGTAGTCCCACCTTGGTCCAATACGTTTTCTTCCATTTGGTGCCAGATACATACGACCCTGTAGTCTCCCTACCAAATATTTACCACAAACGTCTTTTTGTCATTTCAGGGTGTAGAGATGGCAGCGCTCTGAGGACTTTTATTTTGAAAGAGGGACTTCAAATTAAAACAATTATTTTAGATTGAATTTTTAAAGTGACACAGCCACACATCTCAGATAGATATGTCTTTAATATTTATTACAAAATCAATATATATTTCTGAATTTACAAACATTCCATAACATTTTCAGTTTTCATTTTCAATTTTTTCTCTCTAGTCATAAAATGCACAACATTTTAAAAGTTGGTCCTTGACGTAAGCATTTTTCTCCCTTTCATTTAATCACAATAAAATGTATATCAGATTAATAATTTGACAGTTCATTTCAAAATAAAAGATTAACAGTTAGAAAAACTAAAAAAATCATAACCGTATCTTTCCATCAGAAATAGAGTCATAAATCTCCTGTGTCATGGGGATGTAGCCCTTACTGTCCTCCAGGTAGTATAATCGATCCTGTATCACGGATGGGTTGAATCCCTCTTCGGCTAGCTTTGCCTTCATCTGCTTGAATGTTCCAGTCACAGCCAGGGAATTCTGGGATTTGAAAATTAAATAAATGATGTTAAAATGTGTGTTTTATGAATCTTAAGCGTTTTGAGCAAATCTTTAAAGGTACAATCTGGGATCAGGGAATCTCTTCAACATATCCCAGATCGTAGCTTTAAGTGCTTTGCAAATGAAAGGTATCATGATGGACATTATTCCCATAGGATTACCTGTATGCGTATGAAGCGTGGTCTAGCGTAGCTGGGCAGGGACGTCTTGACGTGCTGGAACGTGGCTCTGCTGTCAAACTCCACGTCAGCTTTCAGTTTGACAGCTGCCATCCCGATCCTCCCCTCGTGTCCTGTGGGGTCACAAAGCAGGATCACCAAGATAGCCAGCTAACCTTGAGAAACTTTCAGACATTACTATTGATTTTGGATTCTCCCCTAATGTCCTGGTGATTCACACCCAACATGAGGAGAACCCTCTGGGATAATAAATACACTATGATGTGACTGTGTGTGTTGTGTGTGTGTTGTGTGTGTGTTGCGTGTGTGTTGTGTGTGTGTGAGTGGCGCAGTGGTCTAAGGCACTGCATCGCAGTGCTAACTGTGCCACTAGAGATCCTGGTTCGAATCCAGGCTCTGTCGCAGCCGGCCGCGACCGGGAGACTCATGGGCGGCGCACAATTGGCCCAACGTCGTCCAGGGTAGGGGAGGGAATGGCCGGCAGGGATGTAGCTCAGTTGATAGAGCATGGCGTTTGCAACGCCAGGGTTGTGGGTTTGATTCCAGTATAAAAAATATGTAATCACTAACTGTAAGTCGCTCTGGATAAGAGCGTCTGCTAAATGACTAAAATGTAAAATGTAAATGTTGTGTGTGTGTTGTGTGTGTGTTGTGTGTTTGTAGGTGTGTATTGTTCTATGTAACTATATATAGTATGTCAATTGTGTGTCGTGTATATTAAGAAAATTCAATGAATAAAATAATTATATAAAAAAGATAGATGTTTAATGAGGTGACTGTAAGTCGCTCTAGATAAGAATGTCTGCTATTTACTATATATATATTTTTTAGGGGGTGGATCAGCTTTGATATTGCAGATAGATTGTAACTTCCATCAATGTAATTGTCTGCATCACTTCCAATCCCCCATATGTTTTTTCCCCTCGCATATATATATATATATATATATATATATATATGTATATATATATATATATATATATATATATATATATATATATATATATATATATATATACATATACATACACACACACACACACATACATACATATACATTTCCTTTTTTAAATATATTTCCCTTTATTACTTTCCAACCCCACCACCCCTTCCCTAATTGGAGTAAACTTCTCTCTTCACAGCAAAATCTGCAGAGCTGGGAAGAATGTATCCCCCATATAAATAACATTGTATTGGTAGCAAGAATTTTATATAATAATTTAAAATGAAAAATTATACGTTTTGAATCCGGCGTCGTTTTGCGTATCAGTTCATAAACACTATGTCATGGGATCGGTACGTAAAAAATCTCTTCCCAACTATTTTGCAATCTATATGGGACGGCTGTCAATCATTTGGTCCTTAAATGAAACTGGTATACTTTGTTATTTATCACAGTTTTCTTTACCCAATTATGTTCTTTAATGCAAGGCCGACAGACAAGTTCCTTACATTTTCCGCCTTCCACTTTCCTCTTCCATTTTTGTGGTAATGCTGCAATTATTTGGTTGTAATTTTGGGTAGAGCAGACATTTCCATATGTTTTTGTTAGCTGCATGTGCGACATAACTCCACCAGTCCTACCGATGATATCATTTACGAAGATTATACCTTTTTTAAACATTTAACAACTTTTTTTTTTTTATCAATTAGTATATTTGAGTTTAACCACAATATTTGTTGCATTATTTGTTCTGTCGTTTCTGGAGGATTAAATTGAAATTGCAACCAACTTTCTATGGCTTGTTTTAGAAATAGTGATATTTGGGAGATTATTTCCTTTTCAAATAACTGAAAGTGTGAGGTTGTAATCTGAATAAAGGGGAAAAGGCCATTCTTGAACATTGGGTGAGACAATCTTACTAATTTGCTAGAGAACCAGTTCGGATTTAAGTATAACTTTTGTATGACTGAAGCTTTTAGTGATAGGTCTAATGCTTTAATATTAATAATTTCTGTCCTCCGAATTCATATTCATTCTATAAATAGGCCCGCTTAATTTTGTCTGGCTTGCCGTTCCAAATAAAATGGAATATTTTTTTCTCATATAATTTAAAAAACAGTTCACTAGGCGTAGGCAAGACCATAAGCAAATAGGTCAACTGGGATAATACTAAAGAGTTATTCAAGGTGATTTTTCCACAAATTGACAGGTATTTACCTTTCCATGGTAGCAAGATCTTATCTATTTTTGCTAACTTTCTATTAAAATGTATTGAAGTGAGATCATTTATTTCATTTGGGATATGTATTACGAGTATATCCACATCACCATCAGACCATTTTATTGGTAAACTACATGGTAATATAAAATATTTATTTTTTTGTGATCCAATACGTAATATAGTACATTTATCTTAATTTGGTTGTAATCCAGAGAGGTTAGAAAATGTATCTAGATCCTCTATGAGGCTGTGGAGGGATTCAAGTTGTGGATTTAAAAGAAAACATGAATCATCAGCGTACAATGACACTTTTTAAGCCCTGGATTTCTAATCCTTTGATATTATTGTTGGATATGATTTTAATAGCTAACATCTCGATGGCCATAATAAATAGATATGCCAATAGTGGACAACCTTGTTTCACTCCTCTTGACAGTTTAAAACTTTGTGATTCTCCAAAATTGAAATGCTCCAGGCATTTATATATAAACCCCAGTCGTACTTTATCAAATGCCTTTTCGAAGTCTGCTATGAATAGCAGGCCTGGTTTCCCAGATTTTTCAGTGTTCTATTGTTTCCAGTACTTGCCTTATATTATCTCCAATGTATCTTCCGTGTAAAAAACCTGTCTGATTAGAATGAATAATGTCCGACAATACCTTATTAATTCTATGAGCTATACATTTTGCTAGAATTTTTGCATCACAACACTGAAGTGTAAGGGGCCTCCAATTTTTTTAAATGGACTGGATCTTTGTATATTCCACTTGTATCCTGTTTCAGTAATAATGAAATCAGACCTTCTTCTTGAGTGTCTGATAATCTACCATTTACATAGGAGTGGTTAAAACATGCTAATAACAATCCTCTGAGTATATCAAAAAAGGTTTGGTATACCTCGACTGGTATGCCATCCAACCCTGGAGTTTTCCCGGACTTAAAATCTTTAATTGCATCCAGAAGTTCCTCCTCTGTAATTTCACCTTCACATTAGTCTTTCTGCATGGCTGTTAATTTTACATTATCAATAGAAAAAAAAATCTCTACAATTAGCTTCAGTTAGAGGAGATGGAGGCGACTGAAATTAAAACATATGCTTAAAGTACTTTGTTTCCGCCTTCAAAATATAATTCAGTGAATCATGGGTGACTCCGTCATTTGTAACCAGTTTCAGTAAATTATTTTTGGTAGCATTCCTATGTTGAAGATTAAAAAAGAATTTGGTGCATTTTTCCCCATAATCCATCCAGTTTGCTTTATTTTTATAATATATTACACTTGATCTTTCTTGAATAAGTTTCTCCATTTATTTTTGTTTTTCCTCTAATTTATTCTGAGCCTCTATGTTACAGTTTTTATTGCTATCTATCTATTATTTTAGACCTTCTATTTCCTTTGTTAGTATGGACTCTTTCGACCTAAATTGCTTTTGTTTTCGAGATGAGTACTGAATTGCATGGCCTCTAAAGGCACATTTAAAGGTGTCCCATACAATAAGGGGATTTGCTGTACCTATGTTATGCCGGAAAAAATCAGTTATGAATTCCTCTGTCCTAGTTAAGAACAAGTTATCATCCAATAGGCTTTGATTAAATGTCCAATATCCTCGCCCACGTGGAAATTCAGTAAGAATAATGTATATGCCAATTATATGATGGTCCGACCGCATTCTGTCCCCTATCAACACTTTTTAAACTTTTGGTGCCAACAAGAATGACATAAGAAAGAAGTCAAGGCGACTAGCTTGATTGAGTCTCCGCCATGTATATCTCACTAGATCAGGATATTTAAGCCTCCATATATCCACTACTTCTAATGTATCCAAGACATTCATGATTTCCTTAAGAGCATGAGGGTGATTGTTTGTAGTGTGATTTCCTTTACGGTCCATTGAGCTATTTAGAACGGTATTATAATCTCCCACCATAATAATAGAGTATTGAATTGCTTGCAGGGTTGATAATGTATTATATATATTGTCAAAGAAGTGTGGATCATCATTATTTGGTCCGTAAAGGTTAATGAGCCATATCTGTTTATGGTCCAATAACATATTTAAAATAATCCATCTACCTTGCGTATCTGTTTGGACAATTTGCACATTCGGATCGAAATTACTGTTAATTAATATCATCACCACTTTTGAGTTTCTTAGCCCATGGGAGAAGTATATTTCGCCAACCCCCCCATTCCTTTTTCCACGCAACTTCATCTAGAATTGTTGAATGGGTTTCCTGTAAAGAATAGATATTATATTCCTTCTCTTTGAGCCATGTAAATATTGTTATTCTTTTGTTATTATCTGCTAAGCCATTACAATTATAACTGGCTATACTTATTTCACCATACACCATAATGAGATACAAGTTTCAAATCTATTTATCATTATATATGTTTGTAAATTTACCATTAAAAAGTACCATAGTGATTGAGTGTCCATATAGCTGTACCATGATATTTGCATTGCTACTAAGTAACCCTCCAATTGTTCTCCACTAATTCCCCCGCTAAAGCCCCTCCCCGTCCCAAGTTGGGCCGTCATCCCAGTGATCGGTATACCACCCACGTCCCGCCGGATCCCTAGGGCCCCGAGAGGCCAGGACCCATCCATCGAAAACAGCACACAGTGCCACCCACAAAACAGAAGCAGGTCAACCGCCAAAAGCATTCCAATGCTCTCACCTCAATATATATTCAGCTTTTTCTTAAAATCAGCATCTCTAAATGTATGACAGCCATTCCATTCCAGTGTCTGTTGAATTCCAACACAGGCACACCTCATTCTACTGAATTAGGTACTGATTAGGTGATCACCTGAACCAAATATTTATTAAATGAGGAAAAGTATAAAAACCACTGCTGTGGTCATCACTATCCTCTTGCAATAGGACCAGCTGGATGGCAAAAACAGTGGTAATAGTACCTCAAAAGTAATATTAATCAAAAAATAACTATTGACCATGCCAAAAGAGTTGAAAAGGAAAGTTTTGAGTGAGGAAAAGAAGGGTTCAATTCTGGCTTTACTGGCAGAGGGATACAGTGAGCGTCAGGTTGCTTCCATCCTTATAATTTCAAAGACAGCGGTTCATAAGAACAAGGTCAAGCAGCACACATTGGGGACAACAAAGCTACAGACCGGCAGAGGGCGAAAACGACTCTACTGACCGGGATGACCGCCAACTCATTCGAATGTCACTCAACAACCGTAGGATGACATCAAGTGACCTACAAAAAGAATGGCAAACGGCAGCTGGGGTGAAGTGCATGGCGAGGGCGGTTCGAAACAGGCTCCTAGGGGCAGGGCTGAAGTCGTGCAAAGCTAGAAAAAAGCCCTTCATCAATGAGAAGCAAAGAAGAGCCAGGCTGAGGTTTGCAAAATACCATAAGGATTGGACCGTAGAGGACTGGAGTAAGGTCATCTTCTCTGATGTGTCCAATTTTCAGCTTTGCCCAACACCTGGTCGTCTAATGGTTAGACAGAGACCTGGAGAGGCCTACAAGCCACAGCATCTCGCACCCACTGTGAAATTTGGTGGAGGATCGGTGATTTGTATTTGTTAAGGACGCATGAATCAAGCCACGTACAAGGTTGTCCTGTAAGAAAACTTGCTTCCTTTTGCTCTGACATTGTTCCCCAACTCTGAGGATTGGTTTTTCCAGAAGGACAATGCGCCATGCCACAGAGCCAGGTCAATCAAGGTGTGGATGGAGGACCACCAGATCAAGACCCTGTCATGGCCAGCCCAATCTCCAGACCTGAACCCCATTGAAAACTTCTGGAATGTGATCAAGAAGAAGCTGGATGGCCACAAGCCATCAAACAAAGCCGAGCTGCTTGAATTTTTGCGCCTGGAGTGGCATAAAGTCACCCAACATCAATGTGAAAGACTGGTGGAGAGCATGCCAAGACGCATGAAAGCTGTGATTGAAAGTCAGGGTTATTCCACCAAATATTGATTTCTGAACTCTTCCTTAGTTAAAACATTAGTATTGTGTTGTTTAAAAATGAACATGAACTTATTTTCTTTGCGTTATTCGAGGTCTGACAACACTGCATATTTGTTGTTATTTTGACCAGTTGTCATTTTCTGAAAATAAATGCTCTAAATGACAATATTTTTATTTGGAATTTGGGAGAAATGTTGTCAGTAGTTTATAGAATAAAACAAAAATGTTATTTTTACCCAAACACATACCTATAAAAAGTAAAACCAGAGAAACTGATCATTTTGCAGTGGTCTCTTAATTTTTTCCACAGCTGTATATATAGCTATTTAAAAATATATATCTATTCAAATATCTTGCATATCTATATTACTCAAATGCAAAATCACCTGGAACCTTGACACCGTAGACATTGGCTTCTTCGATACATTCCACCATGATCAGGTGCTCAGTCACCTCTGTGGTGGCCACGTTCTCTCCTTTCCACCTGGACATCAACTCATATCAGATTAATTCAGTAAGTAACCTGGCCTAGAACCCAAAGAGCAAGCAGAAGCAGAGGCAGACTGGAAACACTTCCAAGAAGCAAGAAACTAAGAGAAACCAAGCTCAAAACTCAACCGGTAGGTGATTCACAGGACAGGACAACACATCGTATTAAACCCAGCTCCTTATTAAACATTTTGTTTGACAACTACTAAACTAAAACAGCATTCTGACCTGAAGGTGTCTCCGATGCGGTCCATGAAGTAAACAAATCCCTGGTGGTCGATCCTCAGCAGGTCTCCACTGTTGAAGTACAGATCTCCCTTAACAAACACATCTGTCAGCTTCTTCCTGTCTGTCTGCTGCTGGTTATTAGCATAGCCACTGAACGGAGCACGCGCGCTAATCTTGGAAACCAGTAGACCAGTTTCTCCTGAGGACCAAAACAACAAGTAATTGTGTGTGTGTGTATGTGTGTGTGCGTGTGTGTGTGTGTGAATATGTGTGCGTGAATATGTGTGTGTGTGTTCTCACCTTTAGGGACTTTGATACAGAAACCTCTAGAGTCTTTGACAGGTTCCTCTCTCTCTGTGTCATACTGAATCAGAGCGTATGAGAAGCTTGCCTGCAAGCACACATAAACAAACAAACAGACAACAACAAACAAACAGACAACAACAAACAGACAGACAGACAGACAGACAGACAGACAGACAGACAGACAGACAGACAGACAGACAGACAGACAGACAGACATAACATCAGAAAACAATGACACACAGTATCTATGTGGTGTAATGTTTGTATGTAGTATAATTTACATTTACAGTGTAATGTATGTATGTAGTGTAATGTATGTAATGTAATGTATGTATGTATGTAGTGTAATGTATGTATGTAGTGTAATGTATGTATTTTAGAACACCTACTCATTCAAGGGTTTTTCTATATTTGTACTATTTTTTACAATGTAGAATAATAGCGAAGACATCAAAACTATGAAATAACACATATGGAATCATGTAGTAACCAAAAATGACTGGCCAATAAAAATAAAAGATTAAGATGGGCAGTCTGAGATATGGCTTTTTCTTTGCAACTCTGCCTAGAAGGTCAGCATCCCGGAGTCGCCTCTTCACTGTTGACGTTGAGACTGGTGTTTTGCGGGTACTATTTAATGAAGCTGCCAGTTGAGGACCTGTAAGGCGCCTGTTTCTCAAACTATTATTCTGACATTTCACATTCTTAAAATAAAAGTGGTGATCCTAACTGACCTAAGACAGGGAATTTTTACTAGGATTAAATGTCAGGAATTGTGAAAAACCGAGTTTAAATGTATTTGGCTAAGGTGTATGTAAACTTCAGACTTCAACTGTATGTAGTATAATGTCTATATGTAGTGTAATGTATGTATGTAGTGTAATTAGTATGTAACACCTACGTAATACGAGTATCTAATAACAATGATGTCATAGTGCCACCAGAAAATATGTTCTACTTCTTCTTGTGTTTCCATACAGAACAGTGTCCTGACACACTTCATCACACCGACCTAATACATCTCACATAGACTGTCAGGAATATAAAAATATAATAGTCTTTCTCATAAGCTCAGTGTTTGCATCCCAATGGCACCCTATTCCCTATATAGTGCACTACATTTGACCAGAGCCCTATGGACCCTAGTCAAAAGTAGTGCACTATATAGGGGATAGGGTGCCATTTGGGACACTGCAGCCATTATTGTCCAAGACAGTAGTCTCACTTTGTGAAGGAAGTGCTCTTTGCCGATCGCGCCGACTTTCCCGATGTAGTTGATGAAGCCGCCATTTCCCTCGGTGGCGCCGTAGCATTCACAGACACGGATGTCACCGAAACGCTGCAGGAACTCTGACCAGGTGTCTGCTCTAAGCCCGTTACCCAGGGCCAGACGTACCTTGTGATGCCTGTCATTATCTTTCTGAGGAGGAGAGGAGAGGAGAGGAGAGGAGAGGAGAGGAGAGGAGAGGAGAGGAGAGGAGAGGAGAGGAGAGGAGAGGAGAGGAGAGGAGAGGAGAGGAGAGGAGAGGAGAGGAGAGGAGAGGAGAGGAGAGGAGAGGAGAGGAGAGGAGAGGAGAGGAGAGGAGAGGAGAGGAGAGGAGAGGAGAGGAGAGGAGAGGAGAGGAGAGGAGAGGAGAGGAGAGGAGAGGAGAGGAGAGGAGAGGAGAGGAGAGGAGAGGAGAGGAGAGGAGAGGAGAGGAGAGGAGAGGAGAGGAGAGGAGAGGAGAGGAGAGGAGAGGAGAGGAGAGGAGAGGAGAGGAGAGGAGAGGAGAGGAGAGGAGAGGAGAGGAGAGGAGAGGAGAGGAGAGGAGAGGAGAGGAGAGGAGAGGAGAGGAGAGGAGAGGAGAGGAGAGGAGAGGAGAGGAGAGGAGAGGAGAGGAGAGGAGAGGAGAGGAGAGGAGAGGAGAGGAGGTGAGAGGAGAGGGGAGAGGAGAAGTGAGGAGAGAGGAGAGAGGTGAGGAGAAGTGAGGAGAGAGGAGAGGGGAGAGGTGAGGAGAGGTGAGAGGAGAGGGGAGAGGAGAAGTGAGGAGAGAGGTGAGGAGAGGTGAGGAGAAGTGAGGAGAGAGGAGAGGGGAGAGGTGAGGAGAGGTGAGAGGATGTACAGGTATTTGGTTTACATTCATTAATGATAGAATGACAATACTAAATCCGACCATTTCTATTTGGTCTTTAATCCTCTGAATGATCAAACTAACAGGAGGCATGTGTTGCAGTACCTTGGGTGCATTACAGAGGTACCTCATGATCTCTCCTATGTACTGGATCACTGTCACGTTGTATTTCCTGCAGTCATCCCAGAAATTAGAGGCAGAGAATTTACGCCTCAGGACAATGGTGATGCCTGAGAGGAGAAGGTAAAGCACCAACATTCAACAGAGCTCACAACCTCATGGACAAGCAAACTAACTAACTGACTGACTGCTAATGATTACCTAACCAACTAACTCACTGACTGACTGACTAAATGATTACCTAACTAACTCACTGACTGACTGACTAAATTATTACGTAACTAACTAACTCACTGACTGACTGACTAAATGATTACGTAACTAACTAACTCACTGACTGACTAAATTATTACCTAACTAACGCACAGTCCCCTCTGAATGGTTCTGGTTAGGGCCAGGAGTTGTTCCTGACCATGTGATTGGACCAGGAAGGAATAACTCTGGGCCCTAGTTAAAGGCTACAGCACCACTAAGGCCTAGGAGTTTTCCTGGTTGATTTTATCGTCTAAGGAAATTATTGACATAAACAGCTTTGAACTCTGGGGGTAGTGTCCCAAATGGCACCCTATTCCCTATATAGTGCACTACTTTTAACCAGATCCCCATAGAGAAGACACTCTGGTCGCGTCCCAAATGGCACCCTATTCCCCCATAGGGCTCTGGTCAAAAGTAGTGCACTATATAGGGAATAGGGTGCTATTTGGGATGCGGACAGGGACTTTGGTTTGAAATACGAACACTAGAAATCCACTCAGAGCCAAGTCACCTCTCGTCCAACGCCCCGAGTAAAGAGACATTACACTAAACAACCCTTAGTAAATCCTGGTCAACATCATAACAACATTATTACACGTGACGGCGCTGAAATAATATGTAACGTGTAATAAGATGTAACGTGTAATATATGTAATAATATGTAATGTGTTTTAATATGTAACGTGTAATAGTATTTAACGTGTAATAATATGTAACGTGTAATAATATGTAATAATATGTTTTTATTTATTTTATTTCACTTTTATTTAACCAGGTAAGCCAGTTGAGAACAAGTTCTCATTTACAACTGCGACCTGGCCAAGATAAAGCAAAGCAGTGCGATAAAAACAACAACAACACAGAGTTACATATGGAATAAACAAAACGTACAGTCAATAACACAATAGAAAATCTATATACAGTGTGTGCAAATGTAGTAATTATGGAGGTAAGGCAATAAATAGGCCATAGTGCAAAATAATTACAATTTAGTATTAATACTGGAGTGATAGATGTGCAGAAGATGATGTGCAAATAGAGATACTGGGGTGCAAATGAGCAAAATAAATAACAATGTAAATAACAATATGGGGATGAGGTAGTTGGGTGGGCTAATTTCAGAATGGCTGTGTACAGGTGCAGTGATCGGTAAGCTGCACTGACAACTGATGCTTAAAGTTAGTGAGGGAGATAAGTGTCTCCAGCTTCAGAGATTTTTGCGGTTCGTTCCAGTCATTTGCAGCAGAGAACTGGAAGGAATGGCGGCCAAAGGAGGTGTTGGCTTTGGGGATGACCAGTGAGATATACCTGCTGGAACGCAGACTACGGGTGGGTGTTGCTATGGTGACCGATGATCTAAGATAAGGCAGGGATTTGCCTAGAAGTGATTTATACATGACCTGGAGCCAGTGGGTTTGGCGACGAATATGTAGTGAGGGCCAGCCAACGAGAGCGTACAGGTCACAATGGTGGGTAGTACAGTATATGGGGCTTTGGTGACAAAACGGATGGCACTGTGATAGACTACATCCAATTTGCTGAGTAGAGTGTTGGAAGCTATTTTGTGAATGACATCGCAGAAGTCAAGGATCGGTAGGACAGTCAGTTTTACAAGGGCATGTTTAGCAGCATGAGTGAAGGAGGCTTTGTTGCGAAATAGGAAGCTGATTCTAGATTTAACTTTGAATTGGAGATGCTTAATGTGAGTCTGGAAGGAGAGTTTACGGTCTAACCAGACACCTAGGTATTTGTAGTTGTCCACATATTCTAAGTCAGACCCGCCGAGAGTAGTGATTCTAGTAGGGCGGGAAACCAGCTCGGAAACCAGATTGCATAGCGGAGAAGGTACGGTGGGATTCGAAATGGTCGGTGATCTGTTTGTTAACTTGGCTTTCAAATACTTTCGAAAGGCAGGGCAGGATGGATATAGGTCTGTAACAGTTTGGATCTAGAGTGTCACCCCCTTTGAAGAGGGGGATGACCGCGGCAGCTTTCCAATCTCTGGGGATCTCAGACGATACGAAAGAGAGGTTGAACAGGCTAGTACTAGGGGTGGCGACATTTTTGGCAGCTAATTTTAGAAAGAAAGGGTCCAGATAGTCTAGCCCAGCTGATTTGTAGGGGTCCAGATTTTGCAGCTCTTTCAGGACATCAGCTATCTGAATTTGGGTGAAGGAGAAGCGGGTGGGGGCATGGGCAAGTTGCAGCGGAGGGTGCAGAGCTGGTGGCTGGGGTAGGGGTAGCCGTGTGGAAAGCATGGCCGGCCAGCCGTAGCGAAATGCTTATTGAAATTTTCCATTATCGTAGATTTATCGTGGTGACAGTGTTTCCTAGCCTCAGTGCAGTGGGTAGCTGGGAGGAGGTGCTCTTATTCTCCATGGACTTTACAGTCTCCCAAAACTTTTGGGAGTTAGTGCTACAGGATGCACATTTCTGTTTGAAAAAGCTAGCCTTTGCTTTTCTAACTGATTGTGTATATTGGTTCCTGACTTCCCTGAAAAGTTGCATATCACGGGGGCTGTTCGATGCTAATGCAGTACGCCACAGGATGTTTTTGTGCTGGTAAAGTCTGGGGTGAACCAGGGGCTATATCTGTTCTTAGTTCTGAATCTTTTGAATGGGGTATGCTTATTTAAGATGGAGAGGAAAGCACTTTTGAAGAACATCCAGGCATCCTCTACTGACGGAATGAGGTCAATATCCATCCAGGATACCCAGGCCAGGTCAATTAGAAAGGCCTGCTTGCTGAAGTGTTTTAGGGAGCGTTTGACAGTGATGAGGGGTGGTCGTTTGACCGCGGATCCATTATGGACGCAGGCAATGAGGCAGTGATCGCTGAGATCCTGGTTGAAGACAGCGGAGGTGTATTTAGAGGATAAATTAGTCAGGATGATATCTATGAGGGTGCCAATTTTTACGGATTTAGGGTTGTACCTGGTAGGTTCCTTGATAATTTGTGTGAGATTGAGGGCATCTAGTTTAGATTGTAGGACGGCCGGGGTGTTAAGCATATCCCAGTTTAGGTCACCAAGCAGTACGAACTCTGAGGATAGATGGGGGGCAAGCAATTCACATATGGTGTCCAGCGCACAACTGGGGGCTGAGGGGGGTCTGTAGCAAGCGGCAACAGTGTGTCAGTGTTGCTGTAGGTGGGTGTGGTGGTGGAATCAGGCGCAGGACGCAGAAGCACAGTCCAAAGACTTTAGTGAAAATCACAAGGGAAACGCACAAACTAGCCCGAAGGCGAAACTCCGCACGCAGGCGAAAAACAAAACGGGCGCACTAAACAGGTGCGCCAAAACGCTCCAACACAGTGGAGAACAGCTCAACCGAGCAATACAATAATTACGTCCAGCAACGCACGACAGAGAAAACAATCACACACAACCATTGACAAACACAACGAGAACTTACAGTGAGGGAAAAAAGTATTTGATCCCCTGCTGATTTTGTACGTTTGCCCACTGACAAAGACATGATCAGTCTATAATTTTAATGGTAGGTTTATTTGAACAGTGAGAGACAGAATAACAACAACAATATCCAGAAAAAACGCATGTCAAAAATGTTATAAATTGATTTGCATTTTAATGAGGGAAATAAGTATTTGACCCCTCTGCAAAACATGACTTAGTACTTAGTGGCAAAACCCTTGTTGGCAATCACAGAGGTCAGACGTTTCTTGTAGTTGGCCACCAGGTTTGCACACATCTCAGGAGGGTTTTGTCCCACTCCTCTTTGCAGATCTTCTCCAAGTCATTAAGGTTTCGAGGCTGACGTTTGGCAACTCGAACCTTCAGCTCCCTCCACAGATTTTGTATGGGATTAAGGTCTGGAGACTGGCTAGGTCACTCCGGGAACTTAATGTGCTTCTTCTTGAGCCACTCCTTTGTTGCCTTGGCCGTGTGTTTTGGGTCATTGTCATGCTGGAATACCAATCCACGACCCATTTTCAATGCCCTGGCTGAGGGAAGGAGGTTCTCACCCAAGATTTGACGGTACATGGCCCCGTCCATCGTCCCTTTGATTCGGTGAAGTTGTCCCTTTAGCAGAAAAACACCCCCAAAGCATAATGTTTCCACCTCCATGTTTGACGGTGGGGATGGTGTTCTTGGGGTGATCGGTAGCATTCCTCCTCCTCCAAACACGGCGAGTTGAGTTGATGCCAAAGAGCTCAATTTTGGTCTCATCTGACCACAACACTGTCACCCAGTTCTCCTCTGAATCATTCAGATGTTCATTGGCAAACTTCAGACGGGCCTGTATATGTGCTTTCTTGAGCAGGGGGACCTTGCGGGCGCTGCAGGATTTCAGTCCTTCACAGCGTAGTGTGTTACCAATTGTTTTCTTGGTGACTATGGTCCCAGCTGCCTTGAGATCATTGACAACATCCTCCCGTGTAGTTCTGGGCTGATTCCTCATCGTTCTCATGATCATTGCAACTCCACGAGGTGAGATCTTGCATGGAGCCCCAGTACGAGGGAGATTGACAGATATTTTGTGTTTCTTCCATTTGCGAATAATCGCACCAACTGTTGTCACCTTCTCACCAAGCTGCTTGGCGATGGTCTTGTAGCCCATTACAGCCTTGTGTAGGTCTACAATCTTGTCCCTGACATCCTTGGAGAGCTCTTTGGTCTTGGCCATGGTGGAGAGTTTGGAATCTGATTGATTGATTGCTTCTGTGGACAGGTGTCTTTTATACAGCTAACAAACTGAGATTAGGAGCACTCCCTTTAAGAGTGTGCTCCTAATCTCAGCTCGTTACCTGTATAAAAGACACCTGGGAGCCAGAAATCTTTCTGATTGAGAGGGGGTCAAATACTTATTTCCCTCATTAAAATGCAAATCAATTTATAACATTTTTGACATGCGTTTTTCTGGATTTTTTTGCTGTTATTCTGTCTCTCACTGTTCAAATAAACCTACCATTAAAATTATAGACTGATCATTTCTTTGTCAGTGGGAAAACGTACAAAATCAGCAGGGGATCAAATACTTTTTTCCCTCACTGTATAGGACACTAATTACACTAAACGATAACAGGTGTAACAACAATCAGACAAAAGCAAACGAACATAGAAACATGCAACGGTGGCAGCTAGTATTCCGGAGACGACGAACGCCGAAGCCTGCCCGAGCAAGGAAGAGAGGCAGCCTCGGCCGAAACCGTGACAGTACCCCCCCCTTGACGCGCGGCTCCAGACGTGCGCCGACTCCGGCCTCGGGGACGACCAGGAGGACGCGGAGCAGGGCGCGTCGGGTGCCTACGATGGAATTCCGTCAGGAGAGACGGGTCTAAAATGTCTCTCCTCGGCACCCAGCACCGTTCCTCCGGGCCGTACCCCTCCCACTCCACTAGATATTGGAGACCCCCCATCCGACGTCTCGAATCCAAGATGGACCGCACGGAGTACGCCGGTGCCCCCTCGATGTCCAATGGGGGCGGAGGAGTCTCCAAGATCTCACTTTCTTGGAGTGGGCCAGCTACCACCGGCCTGAGAAGAGACACATGGAACGAGGGGTTAATACTTTTATACTCAACAGGCAGTTGTAATTTGTAACACACCTCGTTCAATCTTCTCAGGACTTTAAATGGCCCCACAAACCGCCGACCCAGTTTCCGGCAGGGCAGGCGGAGGGGCAGGTTTCTGGTAGAGAGCCAGACTCGATCACCAGGTGCGTACACCGGTCCCTCACTGCGGTGGAGATCGGCGCTCGCCTTATGACGACGGAGGGCCCGCTGCAGGTGGACGTGTGCAGCGTTCCATGTCTCCTCCGAGCGCCGCACCCACTCATCCACCGCAGGAGCCTCGATCTGGCTCTGCTGCCAAGGTGCCAGAACCGGCTGGTAACCCAACACACATTAGAAAGGGGTTAGGTTAGTGGAGGAATGGCGTAGGGAATTCTGGGCCATTTCGGCCCAGGGAACGTACCTTGCCCACTCCTCCGGCCGGTCCTGGCAGTATGTTCTGAGAAACCTACCCACATCCTGGTTCACACGTTCCACCTGCCCATTACTCTCCGGGTGGTGGTAACCCGAGGTGAGGCTCACCGAGACCCCCAACCGCTCCATAAAAGCTCTCCAGACTCTGGAGGTAAATTGGGGACCTCGATCAGACACGATATCCTCGGGTACCCCGTAGTGCCGGAACACATGGGTGAATAGTGCTTCGGCAGTTTGCAGGGCAGTAGGAAGGCCCGGCATAGAGAGCAAACGACAGGCCTTAGAAAACCGGTCCACAACGACCAGTATAGTGGTATTCCCCTGTGAAGGAGGAAGGTCAGTGAGGAAATCCACCGAGAGGTGAGACCATGGTCGTTGTGGAACGGGCAGGGGTAGTAACTTACCCCTAGGCAGATGTCTAGGCGCCTTACACTGGGCGCACACTGAGCAGGAGGAAACATAAACCCTCACATCCCTCGCCAACGTGGGCCACCAGTACTTGGCACTAAGACAGTGCACTGTCCGGCCGATACCACGGTGTCCAGAGGAGGGTGACGTGTGAGCCCAATAGATCAATCGATCCCGAACCTCGAGCGGAACGTACTTCCGACCCTCCGGGCATTGAGGTGGACTAGGGTCGGTGCGTAACGCCCGCTCGAGTTCAGCATCGACCTCCCACACTACCGGTGCCACCAGACACGACTCCGGCAGTATGGGCGTGGGCTCCACGGACCTCTCCTCCGTGTCATACCGCCGAGACAGTGCATCTGCCTTACCGTTCTGTGACCCAGGGATGTACGTGATCTTAAATGTGAACCGGGTCAAAAACATATTCCACCTCGCTTGGCGAGGGTTCAGCCTCCTCGCTGCCCGGATGTACTCCAGGTTACGGTGGTCCGTCAAAATGAGGAAAGGGTGTTGAGCCCCCTCAAGCCAGTGCCTCCACACCTTTAGGGCCTGTACCACGGCTAACAGCTCCCTGTCCCCTACGTCATAATTTCGCTCCGCCGGACTGAGCTTCTTGGAATAAAAAGCACAGGGGCGGAGTTTAGGTGGCGCGCCGGACCGTTGCGAAAGCACGGCCCCTATACCGGCCTCTGACGCGTCCACCTCTACCTGAAATGGTAAAGAGGGATCCGGATGCGCCAGCACCGGGGCCGAGGTAAACAGGTCCTTCAGCCTCCCAAACGCCCTGTCCGCCTCGGCTGACCACTGCAGACGCACCGGACCCCCCTTCAAAAGAGACGTAATGGGAGCTGCCACCTGTCCAAAACCCTGAATAAACCTCCGGTAGTAATTCGCAAACCCCAGAAACTGCTGCACCTCCTTCACAGTGGTTGGCGTTTGCCAATTACACACGGCTGACACCCGGTCTACCTCCATCTTCACCCCTGACGCAGACAACTGATACCCCAAAAAGGAGACTGACTCCTGGAAAAACAGACACTTCTCTGCCTTGACATACAGGTCGTGCTCCAACAGCCTCCGCAACACTCGGCGCACCAGGGCCACATGCTCGACTCGGGTAGGCGAGTACACGAGAATGTAATCTATGTACACGACCACCCCCTGCCCCTGCATGTCCCTGAAGATCTCATCCATGAATGATTGGAAAACTGAGGGAGCGTTCATCAACCCGTATGGCATGACAAGATACTCGTAATGGCCCGAGGTGGTACTAAAGGCTGTCTTCCATTCATCGCCCTCCCTAATGCGCACCAAGTTGTACGCGCTCCTGAGATCTAATTTAGTGAAGAAACGCGCCCCGTGCAATGACTCCGTCATGGTCGCAATCAGCGGGAGTGGATAACTGTACTTCACCGTGATCTGATTGAGACCACGGTAATCAATGCACGGGCGTAACCCACCATCCTTTTTCTTCACAAAAAAGAAACTCGAGGACGCAGGGGAAGTGGAGGGCCGTATGTATCCTTGTCTCAGAGATTCGTCTATGTAAGTCTCCATAGCTCTCTTCTCCTCCTGAGACAGAGGATACACATGGCTCCGTGGGAGCGCAGCTCCTGCCTGGAGGTCTATCGCACAATCTCCCTGCCTATGGGGAGGCAACTGCGTCGCCCTCGACTTACTGAACACAATAGCCAAATCCCCATACTCAGGGGGAACGTGCAATGCGGGCACCTGGTTTGGACTCTCCACCGAGGTAGCCCCTACGGAAACGCCTAAACATCGACCCACACACTGGGCAGACCACTCCATCAGAGCCCTCTCCTGCCACGAAATAGATGGGTTATGGGTACTCAACCAGGGCATGCCCAGCACCACTGGATACGCAGGCGAGTCAATCAGAAATAGCTGGATCATCTCCTGATGACCCCCCTGCGCACACATCCTAAGTGGCGCCGTGACCTCCCTGATCAAGCCCGCACCCAACGGACGGCTATCTAGGGCATGAACGGGGAAGGGGACGTCAACAGGGAGAAGGGGAATCCCTAAGGCTAAACAAAATGTCTTATCAACAAAATTCCCAGCCGCGCCTGAATCTACCAGCGCCTTATGCTGGGAATGAGGTGCTACCTGTGGAAAACGCACAGGTATACAGAAGTGTGCAACAGAGAGCTCTGGGTGAGTGGCGCGCCTACTCACCTGGAAGGACTCCCCAGTGCGGGACCTGTCGTCTTCTCCCCTAGGAGGCCATCCCCAGCACCTAGCCGCGGTGTGTCCTCCCCGACCACAGTTGGTGCAGGAGATGGACCCCCTCGTAAGCCGACCCCTCCTCTCTCTAGCGCCAGCGCCCCCGAGCTCCATGGGGCACGGCTCGGAGGCGCTGGAGGGTGAAATGGACGGACCCCCCTCGGGACGTCCGCGGGTAGCTAGCAGGGTATCCAGCCTGATGGACATGTCGACCAACTGGTCGAACGAGAGACTGGTGTCCCTACAGGCCAGCTCCCTACGGACGTCCTCACGTAGACTACATCGGTAGTGATCGATGAGGGCCCGCTCATTCCACCCTGCATCCGCCGCTAGAGTACGGAATTCCAAGGCGAACTCCTGGGCACTCCTCTTCCCCTGCCGGAGGCAGAACAGACGCTCCCCCGCCGCTTTCCCCTCCGGGGGATGGTCAAACACCGCCCTGAAGCGGCGGGAGAACTCGTCGTACGTAATGGTGTTAGCGTCTATTCTCCTCCACTCCGCGTTGGCCCATTCCAACGCCTTGCCGGAAAGGCAGGAGATCAGGGCGGACACGCTCTCGTGTCCCGAAGGCGCCGGGTGCACGGTGGCCAGGTAAAGCTCCACCTGGAGAAGGAATCCCTGACACCCGGCAGCGGTCCCATCGTAGGCCCTCGGGAGCGAGAGTCGAACTCCTCTGGGTTCCGGAGCGGGAATGGGCTGACTTGCCGATGGTGAGGGCAGGGAAGATGGCGGTTGAGGTGTCCCTCGGGTCTCCCAGCCTCGGATGGTGGTGATCACCTCCTGCAGAGCGGCCCCCATCCGCAGGATCTGGTCATTCTGCTGGAGGTGCGCCAAAACGCTCCAACACAGTGGAGAACAGCTCAACCGAGCAATACAATAATTACGTCCAGCAACGCACGACAGAGAAAACAATCACACACAACCATTGACAAACACAACGAGAACTTATAGGACACTAATTACATTAAACGATAACAGGTGTAACAACAATCAGACAAAAGCAAACGAACATAGAAACATGCAACGGTGGCAGCTAGTATTCCGGAGACGACGAACGCCGAAGCCTGCCCGAGCAAGGAAGAGAGGCAGCCTCGGCCGAAACCGTGACACAGTGAGAGACTTATTTCTGGAAAGGTGGATTTTTAGAAGTAGAAGCTCAAACTGTTTGGGCACAGACCTGGATAGTATGATAGAGCTCTGCAGGCTCTCTACAGTAGATTGCAACTCCGCCCCCTTTGGCAGTTCTATCTAGACGGAAAATGTTGTAGTTCGGAATGGACATTTCTGAATTTTTGGTGGCCTTCCTAAGCCAAGATTCAGACACGGCTAGAACATCAGGGTTGGCAGAGTGTGCTAACGCAGTGAAGCGCCTGGGGGGTAGGAGTGATACTGGGGGCTACAGGGCCTGGGTTAACCTCTACATTACCAGAGGAACAGAGGAGGAATAGAATAAGGATACGGCTAAAGGCTTTAAGAACTGGTCTTCTAGTGCGTTGGGTACAGAGAAAAGGGGAAGATCTCCGGGCGTTGTTCAATAGATTCAGGGCATTATGTACAGACAAGGATATTGAAGGATATGAGTACAGTGGGCATTGGGAGACTATGAAAGAGATAGCATCACTGGAGGTACCGATTGAGCCGGTCTCCGCGTGTATGGGGGGTGGGACAAAGGAGCTCTCTGAGGCTGGTTGAGCTGAACTTGGGGCTCTACAGTGAAATTGTATAATAAGAACTAACCCAAACAGCAATAGGCTAGGCATATTGACATGGGAGAGAGGGCTGTTATTGTAGAGAGGGCTAAGACAACAACTGGTAATGGCGACAAAAGTTTGGGCTGAGGCTAAACAGATAAACAGAATGGGGAGGCTAAACAGATAAACAGGATGGGGTACCGTGTAAAGGAACAGTCCAGCAGGCATTAGCTGTGTAGCTGAGTGATCATAAGGTCCAGTGAATAGCACTAAGTAAGTCCGGTAGCAGATCGTAGGCTGCTAAAGCACAGGCGAGCAGGAGGCACGGCTGTTGATCGTGCGTGCTAGCGGGCCGGGGCTAGCAGATGGATCTTCGTGGTCGTCGCAACGGGAAGCCTGTTGAAACCACATCAGACGATTACGTCGGCAGACCAGTCGTGATGGATCGGCGGGGCTCCGTGTCGACACTAGGAGGTCCCGTCTGGTTGACAGAGAGGTAGATAGCCGGGAGATGGGCCTGGCTCGAGGCTAGCTCAAGGCTAACTGGTACGTCGGGAAGTGGTGATTAGCCAACAACAGCCATTCGGTTGCAGCTAGCTAGTTGCGATGGTCTGGTGTTAAGGTCCAGTGATTCAGTGATTCCGGCAGAAAATCCGATATGCTCTGGGTCGATAGTACGCTGTGCAGACTGGCCGATAATTGTCCAGGCTAGAGCTGGCTGGTAGGTAGTGCAGGCCACGGACAGTGGTGTAGACCGCTAACGGTGGCTAATAGCAAGCAGCTAGTTAGCTGGCTAGCTGGCTAGTTTCAGCCGTAGGTTCTTGATAGAAATAAAGAAATAATAGAATCCGTTCCACATTGGGTGAGGCGGGTTGCAGGAAAGTATATTTAGTTAAAGGATGGAAAGTGAGATAGAGAAATATATACGAATAAAAGACAACAAACTGGCTATTTACACGAGGACACAACACAACACAACACAATACACGACCGCACATTTACTGCAATATGTAACGTGTAATAATATGTAATAATATGTCATGTGTAATAATATGTAATAATATGTCATGTGTAATAATATGAAACATGTAATAATATGTAATAATATGTCATGTGTAATAATATGTAACGTGTAATAATATGTAACGTGTAATAATATGTATATAATATGTAACGTGTAATAATTTGTAACGTGTAATAATATGTAAGGTGTAATAATATGTAATATGTAATAATATGTAATAATATGTAACATATATTAATATGTAATAATATGTAACGTGTAATAATATGTATAATATGTAACGTGTAATAATATGTAATAATATGTAACATGTAATAATATGTAACGTGTAATAATATGTATAATATGTAACGTGTAATAATATGTATAATATGTAACGTGTAATAATATGTAATAATATGTAACATGTAATAATATGTAACGGGTAATAATATGTATAATATGTAACGTGTAATAATATGTAATAATATGTAACGTGTAATAATATTCAGATACATTTGTATTTTTTATCTTCATCATAAGTACAAAGTCAGGGGGCTTGCAGAGGAATTTGTATATAGAATCAAAATTATTACTTTCTTTCTCTCCATTTGAATGTAGTTATTGTAATTGCTAGAGATGACATGGAACCAGTTCTGAAGCAGTTCTGAAGAAGTTCTGAAGCAGTTCTGAACCAGTTCTGAACCAGTTCTGAAGCAGTTCTGAAGCAGTTCTTAACCAGTTCTGAACCAGTTCTGAAGAAGTTCTGAAGCAGTTCTGAACCAGTTCTGAACCAGTTCTGAAGAAGTTCTGAAGCAGTTCTGAACCAATTCTGAAGCAGTTCTGAACCAGTTCTGAAGCAGTTCAGCTCTTCACACCTCTTTATCTCTTTATCCCATATACTGCACTACTATCAGGTTAATGTTATCAACGCAGGAATAGAACACACGACCTGGCCGCTGCCAGAACAACACTCTTACCAACTGTGCCGTACAGTACAGTACAGTACCTCTCTCTATGGCTCCAGTCAGGCCCATCATGAAGCCGGCGGTGTGGTAGAGGGGCAGGTAGATGTAGATGACGTCATCAGAGGCCACACCTGAGATGGCCTGCAGAGAGGAGGCCATGGACAGCCTCTCCTGGGTGATCACTGCAGCCTTCGGCAGACCTGAGGACGAGACACCAGGAAGGGCAGGAAACAGAGGATCAGGGCTGATGTGAATCTAAAATGGTATCTTATTCTTTGACCAATCAGGAGTCGTGCTATCTAAGATAATTTACCTGTCTGGCATAAACATCAGTAGTCTTCTGTCTAATTTACACTACAGGGCTGACCAGAGCAATACCGTATTGGTCTGGACATTTTATTTTAAAAATTGTTCTTTCTAGCACGGTTCCAGCAACAATGGTGGATGCATAACATTTACATTTACATTTACGTCATTTAGCAGACGCTCTTATCCAGAGCGACTTACAATAACCAGGTCAGTCCAGTGCATCTTGGTTTGGCTCGGCTTACCTGTAGTTCCGGAGGTATAGATGTAGAGGGCGGGGCTCTTTAAGGTGACCTTTGACCTGAGCTGTGGGTCCAGAGGTTGATCTGAGGCCTGCTGTATCCTGCTGCTGCTCAGAGTCTTCATGCCCTCCATCACACACTCTGCCTCCTCCACACCCTGACCCAGCACGAACACACTTACACTCTGCTCCCTCAGGGTGGGGAGAACCTCATCTACCTCTCCACGCAACTCTGGGGGTGGGTTGGGCATAGAGGGTAAGAGAGGGAGGGACACAGAGAGGGAGAGAGAGGGAGGGTCAGGGAAAGAGGGTGACAGCGAGAGAGACAGAGGGAGAGCATACATTTCCTCAGTGAAAACAATGTACTGAGCAAATGTCAAATTGGCTTTTTACCAAATTACCGTCCGACAGACCACATATTCACCCTGCACACCCTAATTGACAAACATACAAACCAAAACAAAGGCAAAGTCTTCTCATGCTTTGTTGATTTCAAAAAAGCTTTTGACTCAATTTGGCATGAC
>NW_028158031.1:100000-142500 GCF_964263955.1 Coregonus lavaretus
TAGAATCTTGACCAAACAATTGGATCATATTACTCCAGTGCTAGCCTCTCAACACTGGCTTCCTGTTAAGGCTAGGGCTGATTTCAAGGTTTTACTGCTAACCTACAAAGCATTAAATGGGCTTGCTCCTACCTATCTCTCCGATTTGGTCCTGCCGTACATAACTTCATGTACGCTACGGTCACAAGACGCAGGCCTCCTTATTGTGCCTAGAATTTCTAAGCAAACATCTGGAGGCAGGGCTTTCTCCTATAGAGCTCAATTTTTATGGAATGGTCGGCCTATCCATGTGAGAGACGCAGACTCGGTCTCGACCTTTAAGTCTTTACTGAAGACTCATCTCTTCAGTAGGTCCTATGATTGAGTGTAGTCTGGCCCAGGGGTGCGAAGGTGAACGGCAAGGCACTGGAGCGACAAACCGCCCTTGCTGTCTCTGCCTGGCCGGCTCCCGTCTCTCCACTGGGATTCTCTGCCTCTGACCCTATTACGGGTCTGAGTCCCTGGCTTACTGGTGCTCTTCCATGCCATCCCTAGGAGGGGTGCATCACTTAAGTGGGTTGAGTCACTGATGTGATCTTCCTGTCCGGTTTGTCGCCCCCTCGGGCTCGTGCAGTGGAGGAGGTCTTCGTGGGCTATACTCAGCCTTGTAGGTTGGTGGTCTGTTGATATCCCTCTGGTGGTGTGGGGGCTGTGCTTTGGCAAAGTGGGTGGGGTTATGTCCTGCCTGGTTGGCCCTGTCCGGGGGTATCGTCAGACGAGGCCACAGTGTCTCCCGACCCCCCCGTCTCAGCCTATAGTATCTATGCTGCAATAGTCTATGTGCCGGGAGGCTAGGGTCAGTCTGTTATATCTGGTGTTATTCTCCTGTCTTATCCAGTGTGCTCCCTCTAATTAAGTATGCTCCCTCTAATTCTCTCTCTCTCCCTCCCCTCCCGGAGGACCTGAGCCCTAGGACCATGCCTCAGGACTACCTGGCCTGATGACTCCTGGCTGTCCCCAGTCCACCTGGTCGTGCTGCTGCTCCAGTTTCCACTCTTCTGCCTGCGGCTATGGAACCCTGACCTGTTCACCGGACGTGCTACCTTGTCCCAGACCTGCTGTTTTCAACTCTCTCTCTCTTCCACACCTGCTATTTCAACCTCTAAATGCCCGGCTATGAAAAGCCAAGTGACATTTACGCCTGATGTACTGACCTGTTGCAACCTCTACAACCACTGTGATTATTATTTGACCCTGCTGGTCATCTATGAACGTTTGAACATCTTGGAGAAAAATCTGGCCTTAATGGCCATGTACTGTTATAATCTCCATCCGGCACAACCAGAAGAGGACTGGCCACCCCTCAGAGCCTGGTTCCTCTCTAGGTTTCTTCCTAGGTTTCTGCCTTTCTAGGGAGATTTTCCTAGCCACCGTGCTTCTACATCTGCATTGCTTGCTGTTTGTGGTTTTAGGCTGGGTTTCTGTATAGCACTTTGTGACATCTGCTGATGTAAAAAGGGCTTTATAAATACATTTAATTGATTGATTGATTGATCCTGTGCTTCAGACATTTTTAAAATAGGTTGTTTTGGTGAATCGTTTTTATAGAAAATGTTTTACCACGCTGACGGATATGCCTCTCCTCTGTTTCAACAACAAAACAAAAACAATTACAGTCGCTGGGGCGAAGAGTGGCAGTTTCCCCAAAAGGTCACTAGTCTACTGAACAACAATATAAACGCAACATGCAACAATTTCAACGATTTTACTGAGTTACAGTTCTTATAAGGAAATCAGTCAATTGAAATAAATTCATTAGGCCCTAATCTATGGATTTCACATGACTGGGCAGGGGCGCAGCCATGGGTGGGCCTGGGAGGGCATAGGCCCACCCACTGTGGAGCCAGGCCCATCAGAATTAGTTTTTCCCCACAAAAGGGTTTTATTACAGAGAGAAATACTCCTCAGTTTCATCAGCTGTCCGGGTGGCTGGTCTCAGACGATCCCGCAGGTGAAGAAGCCGGATGTGGAGGTCCTGGGCTGGCGTGGACTAAAACAGGTAGGGACTAAGTAATGCTCATTTTTGTTTTCCGTTGCGAAACGTTTTTTTGAAACGTTTTCCATTTTATGCCCTAATGAACAGGACCCAAGAGTAGTTGAAGCTCAGATGTGTTCACAGCTTGATGTTGCCTGACACTATGGAGCTGTAGACCTGGCCAGACATTGGTGTGTAGCTCTGCTTTTTCTCCTGGAGGATGTACAGAGGGTCTGGGATGCAGGCCGGGTCGAAACCTTCCTCCACCAACCTCACCTTCATCTGCTTGAAGGTCCCCGTCACCTCCACCGCATTCTGGATATGAGAGAGAAAGAAAGAAAGAGAAAGAGAGACAAACACACACAGGCTTTTAGCTCAGTGGACTATTCATCTCCAGTGATGTTTCTGCCATTGAAATCCTTGGGCTGGGAAAAACATTTCAGTGTAGACGACTAAAATATATATTTGTAAATAATATAATCTTTGAGAACTAACAATCACCTAAATAAAAGCTAGACAGTGGGGGAGGATAGAAAATTACAAAAACTATGAATTTAGCAGTATAGATTTAGTTTTTATGTTTGAGCAAAAGAACACAGCATTAAACATGGTAAAATGCCTAGAATTGCAGGAAATTAGCTTTAAAACTGCAAAAACCTGTCTCAGCTTTATGGAGAAAAGTGTACAATTGCAGGAAATTGGCTTAAAAATGCAAACATTTCTCTACGTCGCCAAGATGGGTGCCTCTAAAAAAAATGTTATCCAGAAAAGCCCCTGATCTCATAAGCAAAAAAGAGTCCACACCAATGTTCCCTCCAAATAAATTTCAGGTCTGCTGAGTTCAAACTTGAACATTGTGAAAATTCTGTGCAACTTCCAGCGAGCGTTTACTGTGAACACTGAGGCTGTACCCGCTTTAAGTAGGCTACTGTGGCTATTTGATCATAATGTAGGCCTACCAGAGTGGCCTACCATCAAAAACAATGGAGAAAAATGCATCCCATAACATTTTAACATGGAAATAACTGTTCTATCAGTCAGCCTACAGTAGCAGCTAATGTGTGGTGTTCAATGTAGGCCTACATTCCATGAGACTTTTGGGGAAAAAACAGGCAGGGCTTGACATTAACCTGTTTATCTACTTGTCCTTCAGACAAGGAGGTGACTGAAAATATTGTTGTGTTTGATGCAAGAAACCACTTTACAAAATAAAATGCATTATTATTATTCCCATTATCCCCCCCCCCGTTTGCCAATCAACTAGGAGATCGACCAGTTGGTGACCACTGCTCTAGAAAGTGTAGTTCAATCTCGTGCTTCTCTCTGTGGGATGATATTACTGCATGGTAGTCTCTGGGCTACTGCATGGTAGTCTCTGGGCTACTGCATGGTAGTCTCTGGGCTACTGCATGGTAGTCTCTGCGCTACTGCATGGTAGTCTCTGGGCTACTGCATGGTAGTCTCTGCGCTACTGCATGGTAGTCTCTGGGCTACTGCATGGTAGTCTCTGGGCTACTGCATGGTAGTCTCTGGGCTACTGCATGGTAGTCTCTGGGCTACTGCATGGTAGTCTCTGGGCTACTGCATGGTAGTCTCTGGGCTACTGCATGGTAGTCTCTGGGCTACTGCATGGTAGTCTCTGCGCTACTGCATGGTAGTCTCTGGGCTACTGCATGGTAGTCTCTGCGCTACTGCATGGTAGTCTCTGGGCTACTGCATGGTAGTCTCTGGGCTACTGCATGGTAGTCTCTGGGCTACTGCATGGTAGTCTCTGGGCTACTGCATGGTAGTCTCTGGGCTACTGCATGGTAGTCTCTGGGCTACTGCATGGTAGTCTCTGGGCTACTGCACGGTAGTCTCTGGGCTACTGCACGGTAGTCTCTGGGCTACTGCACGGTAGTCTCTGGGCTACTGCACGGTAGTCTCTGGGCTACTGCACGGTAGTCTCTGGGCTACTGCACGGTAGTCTCTGGGCTACTGCGCGGTAGTCTCTGGGCTACTGCGCGGTAGTCTCTGGGCTACTGCGCGGTAGTCTCTGGGCTACTGCGCGGTAGTCTCTGGGCTACTGCGCGGTAGTCTCTGGGCTACTGCACGGTAGTCTCTGGGCTACTGCACGGTAGTCTCTGGACTACTGCACGGTAGTCTCTGGGCTACTGCACGGTAGTCTCTGGGCTACTGCACGGTAGTCTCTGGGCTACTGCACGGTAGTCTCTGGGCTACTGCACGGTAGTCTCTGGGCTACTGCACGGTAGTCTCTGGGCTACTGCATGGTAGTCTCTGGGCTACTGCATGGTAGTCTCTGGGCTACTGCATGGTAGTCTCTGGGCTACTGCATGGTAGTCTCTGGGCTACTGCATGGTAGTCTCTGGGCTACTGCATGGTAGTCTCTGGGCTACTGCATGGTAGTCTCTGGGCTACTGCATGGTAGTCTCTGGGCTACTGCATGGTAGTCTCTGGGCTACTGCATGGTAGTCTCTGGGCTACTGCATGGTAGTCTCTGGGCTACTGCATGGTAGTCTCTGGGCTACTGCATGGTAGTCTCTGGGCTACTGCACGGTAGTCTCTGGGCTACTGCACGGTAGTCTCTGGGCTACTGCATGGTAGTCTCTGGGCTACTGCATGGTAGTCTCTGGGCTACTGCATGGTAGTCTCTGGGCTACTGCACGGTAGTCTCTGGGCTACTGCACGGTAGTCTCTGGGCTACTGCATGGTAGTCTCTGGGCTACTGCATGGTAGTCTCTGGGCTACTGCATGGTAGTCTCTGGGCTACTGCACGGTAGTCTCTGGGCTACTGCACGGTAGTCTCTGGGCTACTGCATGGTAGTCTCTGGGCTACTGCGTGGTAGTCTCTGGGCTACTGCACGGTAGTCTCTGGGCTACTGCGCGCCTGCCCGCAGCTTAGAGGGAACATTGGTCCACACACACTCTGATATATGCTCCATTTTTCAACCCGTAGGTCGAGACAAAAGCAAAAATGTTGATTCTACTTTCTAATAAATAATAATATGAATAGTCTACAATTAATAATGTAATGTAAGAAGAAAGACTTTTCAATAGTTACCTGAATGCGTATGAAGCGTGGCCGTGCATATGGCGGTAAGTAGCTGGCTACATGGCTGAACGTTTTGTTGCCATCAAACTGTTCTCCCTCCTTCACCGTGACGGCAGCCATTCCGATCCTCCCCTCGTGGCCTTGGAGGCAGAACACAACAATCACTCATTCCAACAACTAAACAATCAGAACACAACAATCACTCATTCCAACAACTAAACAATCAGAACGCAACAATCACTCATTCCTACAACTAAACAATCAGAACACAACAATCACTCATTCCTACAACTGTACAATCAGAACGCAACAATCACTCATTCCTACAACTAAACAATCAGAACACAACAATCACTCATTCCTACAACTAAACAATCAGAACACAACAATCACTCATTCCTACAACTGTACAATCAGAACACAACAATCACTCATTCCTACAACTGTACAATCAGAACGCAACAATCACTCATTCCTACAACTAAACAATCAGAACACAACAATCACTCATTCCTACAACTGAACAATCAGAACACAACAATCACTCATTCCAACAACTAAACAATCAGAACGCATCATACTGTGACACTTTCTGTATTTTAAAGTTATTTTAAACTTGACTGCTGACATGCAAAACATTTTGGGACTGTATCAACAGTGGACTAATGAAACAAACACCAGAAGATAATTCCACTCAAACTTTCAACAAGAAGTTAAGTTTCAAATGATCATCGTCTGGTGAGTGGAACAGTGATTCTTATATCAGCTCGTTTGCTGTTTTTAGCTATCGCGTTGAAAATAACGTCTGTGAAACATTGTTGCAGTTTTTAAACTTTAGAGCACCAGTTAAACTTTAGAGCACCGGTTACTTTGTGTGCTGAATGTGAAAAAGATGTTTGCAATGGGAAGTGATTGTTGTACATTTCGATTGGGAAATGCTTAGCCTAATGGTTGTGTTTTTGTATTATTATGACTGGGACCTACTGGCTTTTTGCAGTGTATTTGGATAGTATTCTGACCCCTTGACTTTTTCCACATGTTGTTAAGATACAGCCTTATTCTAAAACGGATTCAATACTTTCCCCCCACCCCTCATCAATCTACACACAATACCCCATAATGACAAGGATCTCTCTGTACTTTACTCCGTTCATCTTTCCCTCTATCCTGACTAGTCTCCCAGTCCCAGCCGCTGAAAAACATCCCCACAGCATGATGCTGCCACCACCATGCTTCACCGTAGGGATGCTGCCAGGTTTCCTCCAGACGTGACACTTGGCATTCAGGCCAAAGAGTTCAATCTTGGTTTCATCAGACCAGAGAATTTTGTTTCTCATGGTCTGAGAGTCCTTTAGGTGCCTTTTGGCAAACTCCAAGCGAGCTGTCATGTGCCTTTTACTGAGGAGTGGCTTCCGTCTGGTTACTCTTCCATAAAGGCCTGATTGGTGGAGTGCTGCAGAGACGGTTGTCCTTCTGGCAGGTTCTCCCATCTCGCCTGAATAACTCTGGAGCTCTGTCAGAGTGACCATCGGGTTCTTGGTCACCTCCCTGACCAAGGCCCTTCTCCTCCAATTGCTCAGTTTGGCTGGGCAGCCAGCTCTAGGAAGAGTCTTGGTGGTTTCAAACTTCTTCCATTTAAGAATGATGGAGGCTACTGTGTTCTTGGGAACCTTCAATGCTGCAGAAATGTTTTGTTTCCCTTCCCCAGATCTGTGCCTCGACACAATCCTGTCTCGGAGCTCTACAGACAATTCCTTCGAACTGATGGCTTGGTTTTTGCTCTGACATGCACTGTCAACTGTGGGACCTTATATGGACAGGTTCGTGCCTTTCCAAATCATGTCCAATCAATTGAATTTACCACAGGTGGACTCTAATCAAGTTGTAGAAACATCTCAAGGATGATCAATGGAAACAGGATGCACCTGAGCTTTCTACTAAGCTATATGGAATTGTTTTAAGAAGGTCATACCAAGGATCATTTAGTTATTTGATTTTGAATTTTAAGACCCCTTGAAGTATAAAAAAAATTGAATTTGTCCTTACTGCTATTAGCCCATACAAACACATTGACTAACAGATTCACTACATGGAACAACAGATAGTCCCTAAAAAACAACAAAAGGAAGTTTGTTCTGAAGTGTCTGTCCTATATCTGAGAGATATAAGAAAGATCACGAAACATTTGTTTTATTTTTTATTACATGTATTTAACCCCTTATTTTTGGCAGTAAACAGTCTCCATTGATACCTTCCTTCATCTTTTCAACTGATACCGGGGGGACCTGTGGGGGTCATAGAGCAAAACAGAGAACACCATCGTATTTGTGAGAGTCTCATCTTTCGTAATAGTTTTGTCGGCCAAACCGTTCGGACGCTACAGACGATTTTGTGAGAAGGCCGATCTTCGGGACGTCTCATGGTCTGGCAAACACCGCTCTAGCTCCGTCACCTTTCACCCCAGATGCGGAAGTGTGACATCGGCGGATGTGGTGGATTGAGACGCATCCAATGCAAGATATCTCTAGCTTAAACTAACAGATTTTGGGGGGATTTTTTGTTTTGTTTTACACCATGTTGAGTGTGACTGCTCTCTTTCTATAAACCCTATGTGTGTTCTCTCCTACGTGGCGCACTGCATATTACAGTCACTGTTCCTTCAGCATCACCAGCCTGTCAAACACACATCCTCTGATGTGTCACTGTTGTTGTCGTGGTGATAGTGTGATAGTGATGGCGTCAGGCTACCACAGGCTGTGTAAGCAGCGTGGTTGTGGTTGTTGGTAGCATTATCCATGAGGGCGCTGCCTCTGTGTGAGTGGCAGCCCCAAGCATGGCTCGGCCTCAGGCCTGTTTCATTTAGTTGGGTGCATTAAGTGATGCTATGTTTCTGTTATTTTTCAAGATTTTTTAGTTTGGTACAACGTGTTGGAAGGCTTAGGTCCAATTGCCACTGTTTGCGTTCGAGTTAAGGTTACCTGGTACTTGGATCAAGATTAGGGTTACCTGGTCCCTCGATCAAGGTTAGGGTTAGGGTTCCCTGGTACTTGCATTAAGGTAAGGGTTAGATTTACCTGGTACTTGGATTAAGGTAAGGGTTATATTTACCTGGTACTTGCATTAAGGTAAGGGTTAGATTTACCTGGTACTTGGATTAAGGTAAAGGTTAGATTTACCTGGTACTTGGATTAAGGTATGGGTTAGATTTACCTGGTACTTGGATTAAGGTAAGGGTTAGATTTACCTGGTACTTGCATTAAGGTAAGGGTTAGATTTACCTGGTACTTGGATTAAGGTAAGGGTTAGATTTACCTGGTACTTGGATTAAGGTAAAGGTTAGATTTACCTGGTACTTGGATTAAGGTAAGGGTTAGATTTACCTGGTACTTGGATTAAGGTAAGGGTTAGATTTACCTGGTACTTGGATTAATAATAATAATATGCCATTTAGCAGACGCTTTTATCCAAAGCGACTTACAGTCATGCGTGCATACATTTTTGTGTATGGGTGGTCCCGGGGATCGAACCCACTACCTTGGCGTTACAAGCGCCGTGCTCTACCAGCTGAGCTACAGAGGTAATGGTTAGATTTACCTGGTACTTGCATTAAGGTAAGGGTTAGATTTACCTGGTCCTTGGATTAAGGTAAGGGTTAGATTTACCTGGTACTTGGATTAAGGTAAGGGTTAGATTTACCTGGTACTTGGATTAAGGTATGGGTTAGATTTACCTGGTACTTGGATTAAGGTATGGGTTAGATTTACCTGGTACTTGGATTAAGGTAAGGGTTAGATTTACCTGGTACTTGGATTAAGGTAAGGGTTAGATTTACCTGGTACTTGGATTAAGGTATGGGTTAGATTTACCTGGTACTTGGATTAAGGTAAGGGTTAGATTTACCTGGTACTTGGATTAAGGTTAGGGTTAGATTTACCTGGTACTTGGATTAAGGTAAGGGTTAGATTTACCTGGTACTTGGATTAAGGTAAGGGTTAGATTTACCTGGTACTTGGATTAAGGTAAGGGTTAGATTTACCTGGTACTTGGATTAAGGTTAGGGTTAGATTTACCTGGTACTTGGATTAAGGTAAGGGTTAGATTTACCTGGTACTTGGATTAAGGTAAGGGTTAGATTTACCTGGTACTTGGATTAAGGTTAGGGTTAGATTTACCTGGTACTTGGACGCCGTAGACATTCGCCTCTTGGACAAAGTCTATCAGGGTGAGGATGTCAGCTACTTCAGTTGTGGCCACGTTCTCTCCCTTCCACCTGTAGGGGTCAATACAACTCCAGTCAATATAATATAATATGTTCTCTCCCTTCCACCTGTAGGGGTCAATACAACTCCAGTCAATATCATATAATATGTTCTCTCCCTTCCACCTGTAGGGGTCAATACAACTCCAGTCAATATCATATAATATGTTCTCTCCCTTCCACCTGTAGGGGTCAATACAACTCCAGTCAATATCATAGAATATAATAGAATATGGTTCCATATATTTGGAAAGTCATACTGTAGGTCAGGATATGTACCTGAATGTATCTCCGACTCGATCCTGAAAGTAAATAAAGTTGTCCTGGTCTATCTTCAGCAGGTCTCCACTGTTAAAGTACAGATCTCCTTTCTGAAACACGTCTCTCAGTCTCTTCTTCTCTGTCTGCTGGCTGTTCTTAGCGTATCCAACAAAAGGAGCGATGTCTGTGATCTTCGACACCAACAGTCCTGTCTCACCTTCAGGAAGACACACACACCATAATGTAGACCTATACCCAACAGTCCTGTCTCACCTTCTTGAAGACACACACACCATAATGTAGACCTACTCCAACAGTCCTGTCTCACCTTCAGGAAGACACACACACCATAATGTAGACCTACTCCAACAGTCCTGTCTCACCTTCAGGAAGACACACACACCATAATGTAGACCTACTCCAACAGTCCTGTCTCACCTTCAGGAAGACACACACACCATAATGTAGACCTCCACAGTCTCTGCCTTAGGGAAAGGGCCATACACACACACATGAATAGCATAATATACATTGAGATCTGTGTGATTTTCAGGTCATTATTGTAAACCAGAATGTGTCCACAATAACCTCCCTGGTTGAATAAAAGCAATTAATAAATGAATAAACAGTACAGAACGAGCCTCCAACTCCAGCCCTGGAGAGCCACAGTACAGTGGGTGCAGGCTTTTGTTCCTGCCCAACACTAACACACCTATGAAAGAGTATCTCACCTTTAGGAGCTTCTACACACAGTCCGGTAGAGTCTCTGATTGGTTCATCTCTCTCTGTGTCGTATTTAATCAGAGCATAAGGAAACAGCTTCTATAAGAGGGACAGGAGAGACACCATGATCAGAACATAGTGAAACAGCTTCTATAAGAGGGAGAGACACCATGATCAGAACATAGTGAAACAGCTTCTATAAGAGGGAGAGACACCATGATCAGAACATAGTGAAACAGCTTCTATAAGAGGGAGAGACACCATGATCAGAACATAGTGAAACAGCTTCTATAAGAGGGAGAGACACCATGATCAGAACATAGTGAAACAGCTTCTATAAGAGGGAGAGACACCATGATCAGAACATAGTGAAACAGCTTCTATAAGAGGGAGAGACACCATGATCAGAACATAGTGAAACAGCTTCTATAAGAGGGAGAGACACCATGATCAGAACATAGTGAAACAGCTTCTATAAGAGGGAGAGACACCATGATCAGAACATAGTGAAACAGCTTCTATAAGAGGGAGAGACACCATGATCAGAACATAGTGAAACAGCTTCTATAAGAGGGAGAGACATCATGATCAGAACATAGTGAAACAGCTTCTATAAGAGGGACAGGAGAGACACCATGATCAGAACATAGTGAAACAGCTTATATAAGAGGGAGAGACACCATGATCAGAACATAGTGAAACAGCTTCTATAAGAGGGAGAGACACCATGATCAGAACATAGTGAAACAGCTTCTATAAGAGGGACAGGAGAGACACCATGATCAGAACATAGTGAAACAGCTTCTATAAGAGGGAGAGACACCATGATCAGAACATAGTGAAACAGCTTCTATAAGAGGGAGAGACACCATGATCAGAACATAGTGAAACAGCTTCTATAAGAGGGAGAGACACCATGATCAGAACATAGTGAAACAGCTTCTATAAGAGGGAGAGACATCATGATCAGAACATAGTGAAACAGCTTCTATAAGAGGGAGAGACATCATGATCAGAACATAGTGAAACAGCTTCTATAAGAGGGAGAGACACCATGATCAGAACATAGTGAAACAGCTTCTATAAGAGGGAGAGACACCATGATCAGAACATAGTGAAACAGCTTCTATAAGAGGGAGAGACACCATGATCAGAACATAGTGAAACAGCTTCTATAAGAGGGAGAGACACCATGATCAGAACATAGTGAAACAGCTTCTATAAGAGGGAGAGACACCATGATCAGAACATAGTGAAACAGCTTCTATAAGAGGGAGAGACACCATGATCAGAACATAGTGAAACAGCTTCTATAAGAGGGAGAGACACCATGATCAGAACATAGTGAAACAGCTTCTATAAGAGGGAGAGACACCATGATCAGAACATAGTGAAACAGCTTCTATAAGAGGGAGAGACACCATGATCAGAACATAGTGAAACAGCTTCTATAAGAGGGACAGGAGAGACATCATGATCAGAACATAGTGAAACAGCTTCTATAAGAGGGACAGGAGAGACACCATGATCAGAACATAGTGAAACAGCTTCTATAAGAGGGAGAGACACCATGATCAGAACATAGTGAAACAGCTTCTATAAGAGGGAGAGACATCATGATCAGAACATAGTGAAACAGCTTCTATAAGAGGGAGAGACACCATGATCAGAACATAGTGAAACAGCTTCTATAAGAGGGAGAGACATCATGATCAGAACATAGTGAAACAGCTTCTATAAGAGGGAGAGACACCATGATCAGAACATAGTGAAACAGCTTCTATAAGAGGGAGAGACATCATGATCAGAACATAGTGAAACAGCTTCTATAAGAGGGAGAGACACCATGATCAGAACATAGTGAAACAGCTTCTATAAGAGGGAGAGACACCACGATCAGAACATAGTGAAACAGCTTCTATAAGAGGGACAGGAGAGACACCATGATCAGAACATAGTGAAACAGCTTCTATAAGAGGGAGAGACACCATGATCAGAACATAGTGAAACAGCTTCTATAAGAGGGAGAGACACCATGATCAGAACATAGTGAAACAGCTTCTATAAGAGGGACAGGAGAGACATCATGATCAGAACATAGTGAAACAGCTTCTATAAGAGGGAGAGACATCATGATCAGAACATAGTGAAACAGCTTCTATAAGAGGGAGAGACACCATGATCAGAACATAGTGAAACAGCTTCTATAAGAGGGACAGGAGAGACACCATGATCAGAACATAGTGAAACAGCTTCTATAAGAGGGAGAGACATCATGATCAGAACATAGTGAAACAGCTTCTATAAGAGGGAGAGACACCATGATCAGAACATAGTGAAACAGCTTCTATAAGAGGGAGAGACACCATGATCAGAACATAGTGAAACAGCTTCTATAAGAGGGACAGGAGAGACACCATGATCAGAACATAGTGAAACAGCTTCTATAAGAGGGAGAGACACCATGATCAGAACATAGTGAAACAGCTTCTATAAGAGGGAGAGACATCATGATCAGAACATAGTGAAACAGCTTCTATAAGAGGGAGAGACACCATGATCAGAACATAGTGAAACAGCTTCTATAAGAGGGAGAGACACCATGATCAGAACATAGTGAAACAGCTTCTATAAGAGGGAGAGACATCATGATCAGAACATAGTGAAACAGCTTCTATAAGAGGGAGAGACACCATGATCAGAACATAGTGAAACAGCTTCTATAAGAGGGAGAGACACCATGATCAGAACATAGTGAAACAGCTTCTATAAGAGGGAGAGACATCATGATCAGAACATAGTGAAACAGCTTCTATAAGAGGGAGAGACATCATGATCAGAACATAGTGAAACAGCTTCTATAAGAGGGAGAGACACCATGATCAGAACATAGTGAAACAGCTTCTATAAGAGGGAGAGACACCATGATCAGGACATAGTGAAACAGCTTCTATAAGAGGGAGAGACACCATGATCAGAACATAGTGAAACAGCTTCTATAAGAGGGAGAGACACCATGATCAGAACATAGTGAAACAGCTTCTATAGGAGGGAGAGACACCATGATCAGAACATAGTGAAACAGCTTCTATAAGAGGGACAGGAGAGACACCATGATCAGAACATAGTGAAACAGCTTCTATAAGAGGGAGAGACACCATGATCAGAACATAGTGAAACAGCTTCTATAAGAGGGAGAGACACCATGATCAGAACATAGTGAAACAGCTTCTATAAGAGGGAGAGACACCATGATCAGAACATAGTGAAACAGCTTCTATAAGAGGGACAGGAGAGACACCATGATCAGAACATAGTGAAACAGCTTCTATAAGAGGGAGAGACACCATGATCAGAACATAGTGAAACAGCTTCTATAAGAGGGAGAGACATCATGATCAGAACATAGTGAAACAGCTTCTATAAGAGGGAGAGACACCATGATCAGAACATAGTGAAACAGCTTCTATAAGAGGGAGAGACATCATGATCAGAACATAGTGAAACAGCTTCTATAAGAGGGAGAGACACCATGATCAGAACATAGTGAAACAGCTTCTATAAGAGGGAGAGACACCATGATCAGAACATAGTGAAACAGCTTCTATAAGAGGGAGAGACACCATGATCAGAACATAGTGAAACAGCTTCTATAAGAGGGAGAGACACCATGATCAGAACATAGTGAAACAGCTTCTATAAGAGGGAGAGACACCATGATCAGAACATAGTGAAACAGCTTCTATAAGAGGGAGAGACATCATGATCAGAACATAGTGAAACAGCTTCTATAAGAGGGAGAGACACCATGATCAGAACATAGTGAAACAGCTTCTATAAGAGGGAGAGACACCATGATCAGAACATAGTGAAACAGCTTCTATAAGAGGGAGAGACATCATGATCAGAACATAGTGAAACAGCTTCTATAAGAGGGAGAGACACCATGATCAGAACATAGTGAAACAGCTTCTATAAGAGGGAGAGACACCATGATCAGAACATAGTGAAACAGCTTCTATAAGAGGGACAGGAGAGACACCATGATCAGAACATAGTGAAACAGCTTCTATAGGAGGGAGAGACACCATGATCAGAACATAGTGAAACAGCTTCTATAAGAGGGACAGGAGAGACACCATGATCAGAACATAGTGAAACAGCTTCTATAAGAGGGAGAGACATCATGATCAGAACATAGTGAAACAGCTTCTATAAGAGGGAGAGACACCATGATCAGAACATAGTGAAACAGCTTCTATAAGAGGGAGAGGAGAGACACCATGATCAGAACATAGTGAAACAGCTTCTATAAGAGGGACAGGAGAGACACCATGATCAGAACATAGTGAAACAGCTTCTATAAGAGGGAGAGACACCATGATCAGAACATAGTGAAACAGCTTCTATAAGAGGGAGAGACACCATGATCAGAACATAGTGAAACAGCTTCTATAAGAGGGAGAGACACCATGATCAGAACATAGTGAAACAGCTTCTATAAGAGGGAGAGACACCATGATCAGAACATAGTGAAACAGCTTCTATAAGAGGGAGAGACACCATGATCAGAACATAGTGAAACAGCTTCTATAAGAGGGAGAGACACCATGATCAGAACATAGTGAAACAGCTTCTATAAGAGGGAGAGACACCATGATCAGAACATAGTGAAACAGCTTCTATAAGAGGGACAGGAGAGACACCATGATCAGAACATAGTGAAACAGCTTCTATAGGAGGGAGAGACACCATGATCAGAACATAGTGAAACAGCTTCTATAAGAGGGACAGGAGAGACACCATGATCAGAACATAGTGAAACAGCTTCTATAAGAGGGAGAGACATCATGATCAGAACATAGTGAAACAGCTTCTATAAGAGGGAGAGACACCATGATCAGAACATAGTGAAACAGCTTCTATAAGAGGGAGAGACACCATGATCAGAACATAGTGAAACAGCTTCTATAAGAGGGAGAGACACCATGATCAGAACATAGTGAAACAGCTTCTATAAGAGGGAGAGACATCATGATCAGAACATAGTGAAACAGCTTCTATAAGAGGGAGAGACACCATGATCAGAACATAGTGAAACAGCTTCTATAAGAGGGAGAGACACCATGATCAGAACATAGTGAAACAGCTTCTATAAGAGGGAGAGACACCATGATCAGAACATAGTGAAACAGCTTCTATAAGAGGGAGAGACACCATGATCAGAACATAGTGAAACAGCTTCTATAAGAGGGAGAGACACCATGATCAGAACATAGTGAAACAGCTTCTATAAGAGGGAGAGACACCATGATCAGAACATAGTGAAACAGCTTCTATAAGAGGGAGAGACATCATGATCAGAACATAGTGAAACAGCTTCTATAAGAGGGAGAGACACCATGATCAGAACATAGTGAAACAGCTTCTATAAGAGGGACAGGAGAGACACCATGATCAGAACATAGTGAAACAGCTTCTATAAGAGGGAGAGACACCATGATCAGAACATAGTGAAACAGCTTCTATAAGAGGGAGAGACACCATGATCAGAACATAGTGAAACAGCTTCTATAAGAGGGAGAGACACCATGATCAGAACATAGTGAAACAGCTTCTATAAGAGGGAGAGACACCATGATCAGAACATAGTGAAACAGCTTCTATAAGAGGGAGAGACACCATGATCAGAACATAGTGAAACAGCTTCTATAGGAGGGAGAGACACCATGATCAGAACATAGTGAAACAGCTTCTATAAGAGGGAGAGACACCATGATCAGAACATAGTGAAACAGCTTCTATAAGAGGGAGAGACACCATGATCAGAACATAGTGAAACAGCTTCTATAAGAGGGAGAGACACCATGATCAGAACATAGTGAAACAGCTTCTATAAGAGGGAGAGACACCATGATCAGAACATAGTGAAACAGCTTCTATAAGAGGGAGAGACACCATGATCAGAACATAGTGAAACAGCTTCTATAAGAGGGACAGGAGAGACACCATGATCAGAACATAGTGAAACAGCTTCTATAAGAGGGAGAGACATCATGATCAGAACATAGTGAAACAGCTTCTATAAGAGGGAGAGACACCATGATCAGAACATAGTGAAACAGCTTCTATAAGAGGGAGAGACATCATGATCAGAACATAGTGAAACAGCTTCTATAAGAGGGAGAGACACCATGATCAGAACATAGTGAAACAGCTTCTATAAGAGGGAGAGACACCATGATCAGAACATAGTGAAACAGCTTCTATAAGAGGGAGAGACACCATGATCAGAACATAGTGAAACAGCTTCTATAAGAGGGACAGGAGAGACACCATGATCAGAACATAGTGAAACAGCTTCTATAAGAGGGAGAGACACCATGATCAGAACATAGTGAAACAGCTTCTATAAGAGGGAGAGACACCATGATCAGAACATAGTGAAACAGCTTCTATAAGAGGGAGAGACACCATGATCAGAACATAGTGAAACAGCTTCTATAAGAGGGAGAGACACCATGATCAGAACATAGTGAAACAGCTTCTATAAGAGGGAGAGACACCATGATCAGAACATAATGAAACAGCTTCTATAAGAGGGAGAGACACCATGATCAGAACATAGTGAAACAGCTTCTATAAGAGGGAGAGACACCATGATCAGAACATAGTGAAACAGCTTCTATAAGAGGGAGAGGAGAGGCATCACTGTGATAAAGGCACGGTATTTCAGTTGATTTTCGGACCTGGTAAAATGTCCAATGTACATTTTCTACAACGTAAAACCTTTACCAATTTAATACAAATAAAAGTATCTAGCTATCCTAAGATAAACGCACTAACTATAAGTGAGTCTGGATAAGAGAGTTTTCTAAATGACTAAAATGTAATGTAAATGTAGAGGGAGGCATGATATCTCAGTAGAGTTGGGGTCAATTCCATTTCAATTCAGTAACTGATATTAAATGGAATTGTCCCCAACCCTGGTTCTTAGAAGTCAGATCTTCAGGCCCCTTATTCATAAAGTGTCTCAGAGTAAAGAGTGCTGATCTAGGATCAATTTGACCTTTTAGATCATAATGAATAAGATTTAATGAACAGGGGGGACCTGATCCGAGATCAGCACTCCTACTCTGAGAGGCATTATAAATCCTGGCCCAGGAGTCAGGGCTGTTCAGGAGTCAGTCCTTACCCGGTGTAGGTAGTTGACTCGTCCGATAGCTCCTATCTTCCCGGTGTAGTTGACGAATCCCACGTTGCCCTCAGTTGAAGCATAAAACTCCCTCACGTCCATGTTCCCAAAGCGGTTGAGGAACTCCTTCCATATCTCTGCTCTCACACCGTTACCAATGGCCAGCCTGACTTTGTGCTCTCTGTCGTTGTCTCTCTGGAACGTTGGGAGAAAACAGAAACATTCATCTTTTCAATGTTTATTTTTATGTCAATCATTGTTATTGTGAAGACAAAGACACATTTACTCATTGGGTGAACAATAATGTTTTTCTAATTGTAGTTGTCATTTGAACAGCCATATAGTGTATTACCAATAGAGACAGGAGTCTGTACAGACCTGGAAAATATCCTGTTGGTTTGAGTTCCAGGCAGTAAAACAGACATTTTAAAAACAACTCAAATGGAAATCATGTAACCTCAGTACGACCTTGCCGTCAAAAATTGTTTTCAGAATGAAAATCAAAACCTTAAAGTACCAATATCTTTGCCTGGCTTCCCAAACTCCTTGCACTGGCCAAACGCTAGGCCACGCCCACGGACGTTCGTTTCTTCTCTGCGATGAGTCTGGATCTGAGTACCTCCCTGTCAATTTCTAGAACGCAAACACATTCTAAACTTTCTGATTGGTCCCAGAAACCAATGGGTTGGGCCAGAGACAGAACACACGTGAATAAAGCGACGTTTTTGAAAATTCGTAATTGGCATTGATACTCTGATTGGTTAGAGATGATCCAATCGCTGATGACTTTGTTTTGTACAACACCCCTCATTTTGATGTCACCACAAACTACTTCAGCGATGGCAGTCTCAGACTGAAGTATGTAGCGAACACAGAGCAGCGGAACAATTCAGTTTAAGTCGTCAGGCAACCAATATCTTTCCTTTTCAATATCTTTCCTTTTTCAATATCTTTCAATATCTTTCCTTTTCTATACATTCTGTAGTATATGTAGGTACAGTACATTCAGTTCCAAAAGTCATTTGGAAACAACTGAAAAGAAAACTAACATCGTAAGCTAACATTCTATTAGGTTCTATTAACATTCTAACCTAACATTCTATAACATTCTAACCTAACATTCTATAACATTCTAACCTAACATTCTATTAGGTTCTATTAACATTGTAACCTAACATTCTATAACATTCTAACCTAACATTCTATTAGGTTCTATTAACATTCTAACCTAACATTCTATAACATTCTAACCTAACGTTCTATAACATTCTAACCTAACATTATTTTGAACTATCCAATGAAAGGTTCGAAAACATGACCCGCAATACATGATTACATTCCCCTTCCCTGACGCAGAGATATGGTTTCCCAGCCTCAGCCCCAGCCTCAGCCTCAGCCCCAGCCGCAGCCTCAGCCGCAGCCTCAGCCCAAGCCTCAGCCCAAGCCTCAGCCCCAGCCCAAGCCTCAGCCTACCACTGACTGTCATTCCACATGGTAGAGTTCCTAAGTAAAGGCCACTAGCTATTCCGAGAGGACCACCAGATCAGAACCACGAGGGGTGGGTCTTAAATGGCACCCTATTCCCTATATACTGTAGTCCACTACTTTTACCCTGGTGAAACTATATAGGGAATAGGGTGCAATTTCAGATGCAACTCTAGACCACTAGGCTGTGGGAGGGTCACATGGTGTGTCTGTACGTGGAGAGGGGTTCAGTTTCAAATGGCGGAACACAGAATGTTTACATTGCTCTCCAGGACACGCCTTTCAGGGCCCTGAAATATGACATAACAAGTAAGGGGACGTGGATGACGTGCAAACCAATATTTCATTTCTGAATTGGTTCAAATTAGTTTAGGGTTGGAGTTAGGGTTAGAGTTAGGGTTAGAGTTAGGGTTAGGGTTAGGGTTAGAGTTAGGGTTAGGGTTAGGGTTAGGGTTAAGGTAATGGTTAGGGTTAGGGTTATGGTTAGGGTTTGGGCTAGTTGAGCGGTCAATGGGATGCTGGTCAGAAAAGTATTTTAAGTCTCCCCCCATACATTTTGGGGAAAGGCTCCTTTTGGGAGATTTGGTGATGAGAAGAAGACAGAACTGCCTGCATGTAGCCTAGTCCAGAAAATACAAGGTGATAGCATCTTCCATAAAATGGCGTCTCTCATAACCGCCTGCATATTTTTACCGTAAAAAAAAAAAGAGGCACATGAGAAACATCTGCTACTATAATATCCAGATTAAAACCTAACCTATCGATGAAATGTTGAACTCGATCATCTGTCTGGATTCAATCCAACTCAATAGAAAATATCACCTTAGAACATTCCAGGTCAGTGATATTGATAACAGTAAGGTGACACAGTGAATCTATTTCCGACGCTACAGCTGTGGCCGGGTTGTAAGACAACCTAGCTGGAGAGTTTTGGAAGTGGCCGAGAGGGTCTCGGTCTGATTGGACAAACAGAAGGAGCAGTTCGCGCCACAAAGTCTGGGAGTAAACCACACCTGGCTTCACTAGTCTGTAACACTATAAGAGCGTCTGCTAAATGAATAAAATGTAAAATGTAGTCTGTGACACTAGTCTGTAACACTAGTCTGTGACACTAGTCTGTAACACTAGTCTGTGACACTAGTCTGTGACACTAGTCTGTAACACTAGTCTGTAACACTAGTCTGTGACACTAGTCTGTGATACTAGTCTGTAACACTAGTCTGTGACACTAGTCTGTAACACTAGTCGGTAACACTAGTCTGTAACACTAGTCTGTAATACTAGTCTGTGACACTAGTCTGTAACACTAGTCTGTAACACTAGTCTGTGACACTAGTCTGTAACACTAGTCTGTAACACTAGTCGGTAACACTAGTCTGTAACACTAGTCTGTAATACTAGTCTGTGACACTAGTCTGTAACACTAGTCTGTGACACTAGTCTGTGACATTAGTCTGTAACACTAGTCTGTAACACTAGTCTGTGACACTAGTCTGTAACACTAGTCTGTAACACTAGTCTGTGACACTAGTCTGTAACACTAGTCTGTAACACTAGTCTGTGACACTAGTCTGTAACACTAGTCTGTGACACTAGTCTGTGACACTAGTCTGTAACACTAGTCTGTAACACTAGTCTGTGACACTAGTCTGTGACACTAGTCTGTAACACTAGTCTGTGACACTAGTCTGTGATACTAGTCTGTAACACTAGTCTGTGACACTAGTCTGTGACACTAGTCTGTGACACTAGTCTGTGACACTAGTCGGTAACACTAGTCTGTGACACTAGTCTGAGACACTAGTCTGTGACACTAGTCTGTGACACTAGTCTGTAACACTAGTCTGTAACACTAGTCTATAACACTAGTCTGTGACACTAGTCTGTAACACTAGTCTGTAACACTAGTCTGTGACACTAGTCTGTGACACTAGTCTGTGACACTAGTCTGTAACACTAGTCTGTAACACTAGTCTGTGACACTAGTCTGTGACACTAGTCTGTAACACTAGTCTGTGACACTAGTCTGTGACACTAGTCTGTGATACTAGTCTGTAACACTAGTCTGTAACACTAGTCTGTAACACTAGTCTGTGACACTAGTCTGTGACACTAGTCTGTGACACTAGTCGGTAACACTAGTCTGAGACACTAGTCTGTGACACTAGTCTGTGACACTAGTCTGTAACACTAGTCTGTGACACTAGTCTGTGACACTAGTCTGCGACACTAGTCTGCAACACTAGTCTGTAACAATAGTCTGTGACACTAGTCTGTGACACTAGTCGGTAACACTAGTCTGTAACACTAGTCTGTAACACTAGTCTGTGACACTAGTCTGTAACACTAGTCTGTGACACTAGTCTATAACACTAGTCTGTGACACTAGTCTGTGACACTAGTCTGTGACACTAGTCTGTGACACTAGTCGGTAACACTAGTCTGTAACACTAGTCTGTGACACTAGTCTGTAACACTAGTCTGTAACACTAGTCTGTAACACTAGGCTGGGACACTAGTCTGGGACACTAGTCTGTGACACTAGTCTGTAACACTAGTCTGTAACACTAGTCTGAGACACTAGTCTGTAACACTAGTCTGTGACACTAGTCGGTGACACTAGTCTGTGACACTAGTCTGTATCACTAGTCTGTGACACTAGTCTGTAACACTAGTCTGTAACACTAGTCGGTAACACTAGTCTGGGACACTAGTCTGGGACACTAGTCTGTAACACTAATCTGTAACACTAGTCTGTGACACTAGTCTGTGACACTAGTCTGTAACACTAGTCTGTAACACTAGTCTGTAACACTAGTCTGTGACACTAGGCTGGGACACTAGTCTGGGACACTAGTCTGTGACACTAGTCTGTAACACTAGTCTGTAACACTAGTCTGTGACACTAGTCTGTATCACTAGTCTGTGACACTAGTCTGTAACACTAGTCTGTAACACTAGTCGGTAACACTAGTCTGGGACACTAGTCTGGGACACTAGTCTGTAACACTAATCTGTAACACTAGTCTGTGACACTAGTCTGTGACACTAGTCTGTAACACTAGTCTGTAACACTAGTCTGTAACACTAGTCTGTAACACTAGGCTGGGACACTAGTCTGGGACACTAGTCTGTGACACTAGTCTGTAACACTAGTCTGTAACACTAGTCTGAGACACTAGTCTGTAACACTAGTCTGTGACACTAGTCGGTGACACTAGTCTGTGACACTAGTCTGTATCACTAGTCTGTGACACTAGTCTGTAACACTAGTCTGTAACACTAGTCGGTAACACTAGTCTGGGACACTAGTCTGGGACACTAGTCTGTAACACTAATCTGTAACACTAGTCTGTGACACTAGTCTGTGACACTAGTCTGTAACACTAGTCTGTAACACTAGTCTGTAACACTAGTCTGTGACACTAGTCGGTGACACTAGTCTGTGACACCAGTCTGTATCACTAGTCTGTGACACTAGTCTGTGACACTAGTCTGTAACACTAGTCTGTAACACTAGTCTGTAACACTAGTCTGTGACACTAGTCTGTGACACTAGTCTGTGACACTAGTCTGTAACACTAGGCTGGGACACTAGTCTGTAACACTAGTCTGTAACACTAGTCGGTGACACTAGTCTGTATCACTAGTCTGTGACACTAGTCTGTGACACTAGTCTGTGACACTAGTCTGTAACACTAGTCTATAACACTAGTCTGTGACACTAGTCTGTGACACTAGTCTGTAACACTAGTCTGTAACACTAGTCTGTAACACTAGTCTGTGACACTAGTCGGTGACACTAGTCTGTGACACTAGTCTGTAACACTAGTCTGTAACACTAGTCTGTGACACTAGTCTGTGACACTAGTCTGTAACACTAGTCTGTGACACTAGTCTGTGACACTAGTCTGTGATACTAGTCTGTAACACTAGTCTGTAACACTAGTCTGTAACACTAGTCTGTGACACTAGTCTGTGACACTAGTCTGTGACACTAGTCGGTAACACTAGTCTGAGACACTAGTCTGTAACACTAGTCTGTGACACTAGTCTGTAACACTAGTCTGTGACACTAGTCTGTGACACTAGTCTGTGACACTAGTCTGCGACACTAGTCTGCAACACTAGTCTGTAACAATAGTCTGTGACACTAGTCTGTGACACTAGTCGGTAACACTAGTCTGTAACACTAGTCTGTAACACTAGTCTGTAACACTAGTCTGTGACACTAGTCTGTAACACTAGTCTGTGACACTAGTCTATAACACTAGTCTGTGACACTAGTCTGTAACACTAGTCTGTCACACTAGTCTGTGACACTAGTCTGTGACACTAGTCTGTGACACTAGTCTGTAACACTAGTCTGTAACACTAGGCTGGGACACTAGTCTGGGACACTAGTCTGTGACACTAGTCTGTAACACTAGTCTGTAACACTAGTCTGAGACACTAGTCTGTAACACTAGTCTGTGACACTAGTCGGTGACACTAGTCTGTGACACTAGTCTGTATCACTAGTCTGTGACACTAGTCTGTAACACTAGTCTGTAACACTAGTCGGTAACACTAGTCTGGGACACTAGTCTGGGACACTAGTCTGTAACACTAATCTGTAACACTGGTCTGTGACACTAGTCTGTGACACTAGTCTGTAACACTAGTCTATAACACTAGTCTGTGACACTAGTCTGTGACACTAGTCTGTAACACTAGTCTGTAACACTAGTCTGTAACACTAGTCTGTGACACTAGTCGGTGACACTAGTCTGTGACACTAGTCTGTATCACTAGTCTGTGACACTAGTCTGTAACACTAGTCTGTAACACTAGTCGGTAACACTAGTCTGTGACACTAGTCTGTAACACTAGTCTGTAACACTAGTCTGTGACACTAGTCTGTGACACTAGTCTGTAACACTAGTCTGTGACACTAGTCTGTGACACTAGTCTGTAACACTAGTCTGTAACACTAGTCTGTGACACTAGTCTGTGACACTAGTCGGTAACACTAGTCTGTGACACTAGTCTGTAACACTAGTCTGTAACACTAGTCTGTAACACTAGTCTGCAACACTAGTCTGTAACACTAGTCTGTGACACTAGTCGGTAACACTAGTCTGTAACACTAGTCTGTGACACTAGTCTGTAACACTAGTCTGTGACACTAGTCTGTAACACTAGTCTGTAACACTAGTCTATAACACTAGTCTGTGACACTAGTCAGTAAAACACTAGTCTGTGACACTAGTCTGTGACACTAGTCTGTAACACTAGTCTGTGACACTAGTCTGTAACACTAGTCTGTAACACTAGTCTGTAACACTAGTCTGTGACACTAGTCTGTGACACTAGTCTGTGACACTAGTCTAACACTTGGGTTCACCATAGCTCAGTGGGTTAGAGCATGGATGCTGCCGGAAACACCAGAGATGTGAGGTTTGATTCCAGCATGGCCCCTGCATGGGAAACACCAGAGATGTGATGTTTGATTCCAGCATGGTTCCTGCATGGGAAACACCAGAGATGTGAGGTTTGATTCCAGCATGGCCCCCACATGGGAAACACCAGAGATGTGAGGTTTGATTCCAGCATGGCCCCTGCATGGGAAACACCAGAGATGTGAGGTTTGATTCCAGCATGGCACCCAGATGGGAAACACCAGAGATGTGATGTTTGATTCCAGCATGGCCCCCACATGGGAAACACCAGGAAGTGGAGTTTGATTCCAGCATGGCCCCCGCATGGGAAACACCAGGAAGTGGAGTTTGATTCCAGCATGGCCCCCACATGGGAAACACCAGGAAGTGGAGTTTGATTCCAGCATGGCCCCCGCATGGGTTCCTCATGGCCCCTGCATGCTGCCAAGTGGCCTACTAACATGTTATTATTATTAGTGTGTACTCTACAGCACTCGGTCAAAAATATAATGTCAAATACTTTCAAATCCTTGTCTGAAACATGGCTGAAAACATGGCTGGTCAGCCATATACCCTGTAGCTGAGAGAATAAGTAAGCCTTGTCCGAGACAGAAAGGGTCCATATCTCCTGCTTATGTGGCATGAGGCAGCTTGATGTGCAAATAAACCCCCTGGACAGGATGCTAGAACCATAGCAACTACTATGTAATTACTATGTCATAAACCCCCTGGACAGGATGCTAGAACCATAGCAACTACTATGGAATTTCTATGTCATAAACCCCCTGGACAGGATGCTAGAACCATAGCAACTACTATGTAATTACTATGTCATAAACCCCCTGGACAGGATGCTAGAACCATAGCAACTACTATGTAATTACTATGTCATAAACCCCCTGGACAGGATGCTAGAACCATAGCAACTACTATGGAATTACTATGTCATAAACCCCCTGGACAGGATGCTAGAACCATAGCAACTACTATGTAATTACTATGTCATAAACCCCCTGGACAGGATGCTAGAACCATAGCAACTACTATGTAATTACTATGTCATAAACCTCCTGGACAGGATGCTAGAACCATAGCAACTACTATGTAATTACTATGTCATAAAGCCCCTGGACAGGATGCTAGAACCACAGCAACTACTATGTAATGACTATGTCATAAACCTCCTGGACAGGATGCTAGAACCATAGCAACTACTATGTAATTACTATGTCATAAACCCCCTGGACATAATGCTAGAACCATAGCAACTACTATGTAATTACTATGTCATAAACCCCCTGGACAGGATGCTAGAACCATAGCAACTACTATGGAATTACTATGTCATAAACCCCCTGGACAGGATGCTAGAACCATAGCAACTACTATGTAATTACTATGTCATAAACCCCCTGGACAGGATGCTAGAACCATAGCAACTACTATGGAATTACTATGTCATAAACCTCCTGGACAGGATGCTAGAACCATAGCAACTACTATGTAATTACTATGTCATAAAGCCCCTGGACAGGATGCTAGAACCACAGCAACTACTATGTAATGAATATGTCATAAACCTCCTGGACAGGATGCTAGAACCATAGCAACTCCTATGTAATTACTATGTCATAAACCCCCTGGACATGATGCTAGAACCACAGCAACTACTATGGAATTACTATGTCATAAGCTAGTAATAATGATGAATGACAAAACGAAGGTCCCGTTGTATAGAGCTTGCAGCTGAGGTTGCTTACCTTGGGTGTGTTACAGAGGTAGCGTAAGACCTCTCCTATGTACTGGACCACGGTAACGTTGTACTTCCTGCACTCATCCCAGAACTGAGAGGCCGAGAACTTCCTCCTCAGAATGATGGTCGAGCCTGGAACACAGACAGATAGAAGAGATGAAAGAGGAACAATGAAAAGATCGGTTTGAAGAACATGCAGGTGATATAGCTTCATATCAAACAATGGCAGAACTGAAATGCTGACAAAACTGTCATGGTAAGTCAGCAGTGTTGACAAAACTGTCATGGTAAGTCAGCATTGTGTACATGGTCATCGCCAAACACCCTAACACGCAGGCGCGGTTATTAGTTCAGGCACAGGAATGAACAAGACAGAGCTCTTATAAATGAGGTACATGCTGTAAAACAGGGACCTTGTAGCGGCCGTGAGAGCAGAAATGTTGCCACACATGCTGTGAACCTGTTGTATTCACTTCAGTACCAAAATGTCCCGTAAATCTGCACCCGTGAGCTGGTACTGCATGTGCATCATAATCAGCTTGGGAGTTATTCCTAACCACGTGACCTGACCAGGACATTTCAAATAAAACTTTATTGGTCGCATTCACATATTTAGCAGATGTTATTGCGGGTGTAGTGAAATGCTTGTGTTCCTAGCTCCAACAGTGCAGTAATCTCTAATACACAACAATACACACAAATCTAAAAAGTAAAATAATGGAATTAAGAAATATATAAATATTAGGATGAGCGTCCGGAGTATATATACAGTACATATATATATATATATATATATATGATGGGATGTATATACATTATGGACAGTATATGGATAGAATATGTAGTATATCTGAAGAATAGCATACAGTGCATTCGGAAAGTATTCAGACCCCTTTACTTTTTCCACATTGTTACGTTACAGACTTATTCTAAAATGGATAAAATTGTTTTTTCCCCCCTCATCAATCTACGCACAATACCCCCTAATAACAAAGCAAAAACAGGTTTTTAGAAATGTTTGCAAATGTATTAAAAATAACAAACTGAAATATCACATTTACATAAGTATTCAGACCCTTTACTCAGTACTTTGTTTAAGCACCTTTGGCAGCAATTACAGCCTCGAGTCTTCTTGGGTATGATGCTAAAAGCTTGACACAACTGTATTTGGGGAGTTTCTCCCATTCTTCTCTGCAGATCCTCTCAAGCTCTGTCAGGTTGGATGGGGAGTGTTGCTGCACAGCTATTTTCAGGTCTCTCCAGAGATGTTAGATCGGGTTCAAGTCCGGGCTCTGGCTGGGCCACTCAAGGACATTCCAAGATTTGTCCCGAAGCCACTCCTGCATTGTCTTGGCTGTGTGCTTAGGGTCGTTGTCCTGTTGGAAGGTGAACCTTCACCCCAGTCTGAGGTCCTGAGAGCCCTGGAGCAGGTTTTCATCAAGGATCTCTCTGTACTTTTCTCTGTTCATCTTTGCCTCGATCCTGACTAGTCTCCCAGTCCCTGCCGCTGAAAACATCCCCAAAGCATGATGCTTCCACCACCATGCTTCACCGTAGGGATGGTGCCAGGTTTCCTCCAGACGTGACGCTTGGCATTCAGGCCAAAGAGTTCAATCTTGGTTTCATCAGACCAGAGAATCTTGTTTCTCATGGTCTGAGAGTCTTTAGGTGTCTTTAGGCAAAATCCAAGTGGGCTGTCATGTGCCTTTTACTGAGGAGAGGCTTCCGTCTCCGGCCATTCTACCATAAAGGCCTGATTGGTGGAGTGCTGCAGAGATGGTTGTCCTTCTGGAAGGTTCTCCCATCTCCACAGAGGAACTCTAGAGCTCTTTCAGAGTGACCATCCGATTCTTGGTCACCTCCCTGACCAAGGCCCTTCTCCCCCGATTGCTCAATTTGGCCGGGCGGCCAGCTCTAGGAAGAGTCTTAGTGGTTCCAAACTTCTTCCATTCCCAAACTTCTTCCATTTAAGAATGATGGAGGCCACTGTGTTCTTGGGGACCTTCAATGCTGCAGAATTTTTTTGGCACCCTTACCCAGATCTGTGCATCGACACAATCCTGTCTCGGAGCGCTACGGACAATTCCTTCGAACTCATGGCTTGGTTTTTGCTCTGACATGCACTGTCAACTGTGGGATCTTATATAGACAGGTGTGTGCCTTTCCAAATCATGTCCAATCAATTGAATTTACCACAGGTGGACTCCAATCAAGTTGTAGAAAAAACTCAAGGATGATCCATGGAAACAGGATGCACCTGAGCTCAATTTCTAGTCTCATAGCAAAGGGTCTGAATACTTATGTCAATATGATATTTCTGTTTTTTATTTTTAATACATTTGCAAAAAAAATCTAAAAACCTGTTTTCGCTTTGTCATTATGGGGTATTGTGTGTAGATTGGTGAGGAAATTGTTTTATTTAATCCATTTTAGAATAAGGCTGTAACTTAACAAAATGTGGAAAAAGTCAAGGGGTCTGAATACTTTCCGAAGTTACTGTATGTACAGCCATAGTTGTATACAGGTAACGAGCTGAGATTAGGAGCTCACTCTTAAAGGGAGTCTCCTAATCTCAGCTCGTTACCTGTATAAAAGACACCTGTCCACAGAAGCAATCAATCAATCAGATTCCCAACTCTCCACCATGGCCAAGACCAAAGAGCTCTCCAGGGATGTCAGGGACAAGATTGTAGACCTACACAAGGTTGGAATGGGCTAAAAGACCATCGCCAAGCAGCTTGGTGAGAAGGTGACAACAGTTGGTGCGATTATTCGCAAATGGAAGAAACACAAAATAACTATCAATCTCCCTCGGCCTGGGGCTCCATGCAAGATCTCACCTTGTGGAGTTGCAATGATCATGAGAACGGTGAGGAATCAGCCCAGAACTACACGGGAGGATCTTGTCAATGATCTCAAGGCAGCTGGGACCATAGTCACCAAGAAAACAATTGGTAACACACTACGCCGTGAAGGACTGAAATCCTGCAGCGCCCACAAGGTACCCCTGCTCAAGAAAGCACACATACAGGGCCGTCTGAAGTTTGCCAATGAACATCTGAATGATTCAGAGGAGGACTGGGTGAAAGTGTTGTGGTCAGATGAGACCAAAATCGAGCTCTTTGGCATCAACTCAACTCGCCGTGTTTGGAGGAGGAGGAATGCTGCCTATGACCCCAAGAACACCATCCCCACCGTCAAACATGGAGGTGGAAACATTATGCTTTGGGGGGGGTTTTCTGCTAAGAGGACAGGACAACTTCACTGCATCAAAGGGACGATGGACGGGGCCATGTACCGTCAAATCTTGGGTGAGACCCTCCTTCCCTCAGCCAGGGCATTGAAAATGGGTCGTGGATGGGTATTCCAGCATGACAATGACCCAAAACACACGGCCAAGGCAACAAAGGAGTGGCTCAAGAAGAAGCACATTAAGGTCCTGGAGTGGCCTAGCCAGTCTCCAGACCTTAATCCCATAGAAAATCTGTGGAGGGAGCTGAAGGTTCGAGTTGCCAAACGTCAGCCTCGAAACCTTAATGACTTGGAGAAGATCTGCAAAGAGGAGTGGGACAAAATCCCTCCTGAGATGTGTGCAAACCTGGTGGCCAACTACAAGAAATGTCTGACCTCTGTGATTGCTAACAAGGGTTTTGCCACCAAGTACTAAGTCATGTTTTGCAGAGGGGTCAAATACTTAATTCCCTCATTAAAATGCAAATCAATTCATAACATTTTTGACATGCGTTTTTCTGGATTTTTTTGTTGTTATTCTGTCTCTCACTGTTCAAATAAACCTACCATTAAAATTATAGACTGATCATGTCTTTGTGAGTGGGCAAACGTACAAAATCAGCAGGGGATCAAATACTTTTTTCCCTCACTGTATGTGCATAGGGCAGCAGCCTCTAAGGTGCATGGTAGAGTAACCGGGTGGTAGCCGGCTAGTGACAGTGACTAAAGTTCAGGGCAGGGTACTGGGCGGAGGCCAGATAGTGGTGACTATTTAACAGTGATAACCTTGAGATAGAAGCTGTTTTTCAGTATCTCGGTCTCAGCTTTGATGCACCTGTAGTGACCTTGACTAGAATACAGTATATACATATGAAATGGGTAAAACGGTATGTAAACATTATTAAAGTGACCAGTGTTCCATTATTAAAGTGACCAGTGTTCCATTATTAAAGTGACCAGTGTTCCATTATTAAAGTGACCAGTGTTCCATTATGGTGCATCTTTTGGTGCATCTGTAGAAGTTTGTGAGAGGCCAAGCCAAATTTCTTCAGCCTCCTGAGGTTGAAGAGGCGCTGTTGCACCCTTTCACCACATTGTCTGTGTGAGTAGACCATTTCAGATTGTCAGTGATGTCTACGCCGTGGAACTTGAAGCTTTTCACCTTCTCCAATGCGGCCCTGTCGATGTGGATGGGGGCGTGCTCCTTCTAATGTCTCAATTTACATTTTAGTCATTTAGCATCAAACATTGTTATATCCAGAGCAATTACAATCAACCTCTGGGCAACCTCCAGGCCCCAGTTATACATTAGACCATAACTAGAGTCTTGTTTAGAGTCTGTCCTGGTCAGATTACGTGGTGAAGGGAAACTCTGGGCCCTAATCATAGTCTATAACTAAAGCCTTGCTTAGAGTCTGTCCTGGTCAGATTATGTGGTGAGGGGAAACTCTGGGCCCTAATCATAGTCTATAACTAGAGTCTTGTTTAGAGTCTGTCCTGGTCAGATTACGTGGTGAGGGGAAACTCTGGGCCCTAATCATAGTCTATAACTAGAGTCTTGTTTAGAGTCTGTCCTGGTCAGATTACGTGGTGAGGGGAAACTCTGGGCCCTAATCATAGTCTATAACTAGAGTCTTGTTTAGAGTCTGTCCTGGTCAGATTACGTGGTGAAGGGAAACTCTGGGCCCTAATCATAGTCTATAACTAGAGCCTTGTTTAGAGTCTGTCCTGGTCAGATTACGTGGTGAGGGGAAACTCTGGGCCCTAATCATAGTCTATAACTAAAATCTTGTTTAGAGTCTGTCCTGGTCAGATTACGTGGTGAGGGGAAACTCTGGGCCCTAATCATAGTCTATAACTAAAGCCTTGGTTAGAGTCTGTCCTGGTCAGATTACGTGGTGAGGGGAAACTCTGGGCCCTAATCACAGTCTATAACTAGAGTCTTGTTTAGAGTCTGTCCAGGTCAGATTACGTGGTGAGGGGAAACTCTGGGCCCTAATCATAGTCTATAACTAGAGTCTTGTTTAGAGTCTGTCCTGGTCAGATTACGTGGTGAGGGGAAACTCTGGGCCCTAATCATAGTCTATAACTAGAGTCTTGTTTAGAGTCTGTCCTGGTCAGATTACGTGGTGAGGGGAAACTCTGGGCCCTAATCATAGTCTATAACTAGAGCCTTGGTTAGAGTCTGTCCTGGTCAGATTACATGGTGAGGGGAAACTCTGGGCCCTAATCATAGTCTATAACTAGAGTCTTGTTTAGAGTCTGTCCTGGTCAGATTACGTGGTGAGGGGAAACTCTGGGCCCTAATCATAGTCTATAACTAGAGTCTTGGTTAGAGTCTGTCCTGGTCAGATTACGTGGTGAGGGGAAACTCTGGGCCCTAATCATAGTCTATAACTAAAGCCTTGGTTAGAGTCTGTCCTGGTCAGATTACGTGGTGAGGGGAAACTCTGGGCCCTAATCATAGTCTATAACTAAAGCCTTGGTTAGAGTCTGTCCTGGTCAGATTACGTGGTGAGGGGAAACTCTGGGCCCTAATCATAGTCTATAACTAGAGTCTTGTTTAGAGTCTGTCCTGGTCAGATTACGTGGTGAGGGGAAACTCTGGGCCCTAATCATAGTCTATAACTAGAGTCTTGTTTAGAGTCTGTCCTGGTCAGATTACGTGGTGAGGGGAAACTCTGGGCCCTAATCATAGTCTATAACTAGAGTCTTGTTTAGAGTCTGTCCTGGTCAATTACGTGGTGAGGGGAAACTCTGGGCCCTAATCATAGTCTATAACTAGAGTCTTGTTTAGAGTCTGTCCTGGTCAATTACGTGGTGAGGGGAAACTCTGGGCCCTAATCATAGTCTATAACTAGAGTCTTGTTTAGAGTCTGTCCTGGTCAATTACGTGGTGAGGGGAAACTCTGGGCCCTAATCATAGTCTATAACTAAAGCCTTGGTTAGAGTCTGTCCTGGTCAGATTACGTGGTGAGGGGAAACTCTGGGCCCTAATCATAGTCTATAACTAGAGTCTTGTTTAGAGTCTGTCCTGGTCAGATTACGTGGTGAGTGGAAACTCTGGGCCCTAATCATAGTCTATAACTAGAGTCTTGTTTAGAGTCTGTCCTGGTCAGATTACGTGGTGAGGGGAAACTCTGGGCCCTAATCATAGTCTATAACTAAAGTCTTGTTTAGAGTCTGTCCTGGTCAGATTACGTGGTGAGGGGAAACTCTGGGCCCTAATCATAGTCTATAACTAAAGCCTTGGTTAGAGTCTGTCCTGGTCAGATTACGTGGTGAGGGGAAACTCTGGGCCCTAATCATAGTCTATAACTAGAGTCTTGTTTAGAGTCTGTCCTGGTCAGATTACGTGGTGAGGGGAAACTCTGGGCCCTAATCATAGTCTATAACTAAAGCCAGGAGATTTTCCTGGTCATGTTAAGTGGTGAGGGGGGAAACCTGGGCTGGCCTTAAACCAACTCTGACATTCCAGAACCACAGTTCTATCAGACATAACAAGGTAAAAGAGGCTGTTTTGTTTTCGCTACGTGATTAAATATCCCTTCAATTAGTAACTCTGCTCTGAGGTCAAACAGAAGAGTGAAATGAACTATAGCCCACTTGGAGAACTCAGGAAAACGGTCTCACTAAGAGAATTGGCATCTCAAATGGCACCCTTTTCCCTACACAGTGCACTACTTTTGACCAGAGCCCAATAGGCCTTGGTCAAAATTAGTGCACTCTGAAGAGAAAAGGGTGGCAGTTGGGACGGAGCCGAAAAGAAAGAAGTGGCGAGCCAACTCGTTTGCTGTTTTTTCTGCCCAGTGGCTTTGGCTGTGTTGAGATAACCCGGGTTTACATGCACAAGGACCTCTTTCATTTGATTTCCCCTTCCGTGGGAGGGGGGGGGGGAGTAAATGGCTAAGTAAATGGCTTCAACTAGAAAGGCCAAGCCACAGACCTTAACATTACCCCTTACACACCTACTACCTCACTATTGCCTCTACACACCTACTACCTCATAAAATATTACCCCTTACACACCTACTACCTCAATATTGCCTCTACCCACCTACTACCTCATAAAATATTACCCCCTACCTACCTACTACCCCAATATTACCCCCTACCCACCTACTACCTCAATATTACCCCCTACCCACCTACTACCTCAATATTACCCCCTACCCACCTACTACCTCAATATTACCCCCCAACCCACACAACCTCAATATTACCCCCTACCCACCTACTACCTCAATATTACCCCCTACCCACCTACTACCTCAACATTACCCCCCAACCCACACACTACCCCAATATTACCCCCTACCCACCTACTACCTCAATATTACCCCCCAACCCACCTACTACCCCAATATTACCCCCTACCCACCTACTACCTCAATATTACCCCCTACCCACCTACTACCCCAATATTACCCCCTACCCACCTACTACCTCAATATTACCCCCTACCCACCTACTACCCCAATATTACCCCCTACCCACCTAATACCCCAATATTACCCCCTACCCACCTACTACCCCAATATTACCCCACTACCTACCTAATACCCCAATATTACCCCCTACCCACCTACTACCCCAATATTACCCCCTACCCACCTAATACCCCAATATTAACCCCTACCCACCTACTACCCCAATATTACCCCCTACCCACCTAATACCTCAATATTACCCCCTACCCACCTACTACCTCAATATTACCCCCTACCCACCTACTACCTCAATATTACCCCCTACCCACCTAATACCTCAATATTACCCCCTACCCACCTACTACCTCAATATTACCCCCTACCCACCTAATACCTCAATATTACCCCCTACCCACCTAATACCTCAATATTACCCCCCAACCCACACACTACCTCAATATTACCCCCTACCCACCTACTACCCCAATATTACCCCCTACCCACCTACTACCTCAATATTACCCCCTACCCACCTAATACCTCAATATTACCCCCTACCCACCTAATACCTCAATATTACCCCCCAACCCACACACTACCTCAATATTACCCCCTACCCACCTACTACCCCAATATTACCCCCTACCCACCTAATACCTCAATATTACCCCCTACCCACCTAATACCTCAATATTACCCACTACCCACCTACTACCTCAATATTACCCACTACCCACCTACTACCTCAATATTACCCCCTACCCACCTACTACCCCAATATTACCCCCTACCCACCTAATACCCCAATATTACCCCCTACCCACCTAATACCCCAATATTACCCCCTACCCACCTAATACCCCAATATTACCCCCTACCCACCTACTACCCCAATATTACCCCCTACCCACCTACTACCTCAATATTACCCACTACCCACCTACTACCTCAATATTACCCCCTACCCACCTACTACCCCAATATTACCCCCTACCCACCTACTACCTCAATATTACCCACTACCCACCTAATACCCCAATATTACCCCCTACCCACCTACTACCTCAATATTACCCCCTACCCACCTACTACCTCAATATTACCCCCTACCCACCTACTACCTCAATATTCCCCCCTACCCACCTACTACCTCAATATTACCCCCTACCCACCTACTACCTCAATATTACCCCACTACCCACCTACTACCCCAATATTACCTCCTACCCACCTACTACCCCAATATTACCCCCTACCCACCTACTACCCCAATATTACCCACTACCCACCTACTACCTCAATATTACCCCCCTACCCACCTACTACCTCAATATTACCCCCCTACCCACCTAATACCTCAATATTACCCCACTACCTACCTAATACCCCAATATTACCCCCTACCCACCTACTACCCCAATATTATCTCCTACCCACCTACTACCTCAATATTACCCCCTACCCACCTACTACCTCAATATTACCCCCTACCCACCTACTACCTCAATATTACCCCACTACCTACCTAATACCCCAATATTACCCCCTACCCACCTACTACCCCAATATTACCCCCTACCCACCTACTACCTCATAAAATATTACCCCCTACCCACCTACTACCTCAATATTACCCCCTACCCACCTACTACCCCAATATTACCCCCCTACCTACCTACTACCTCAATATTACCCACTACCCACCTACTACCTCAATATTACCCCCTACCCACCTAATACCCCAATATTACCCCCTACCCACCTACTACCCCAATATTACCCCCTACCCACCTAATACCTCAATATTACCCCCTACCCACCTACTACCTCAATATTACCCCCCAACCCACACACTACCTCAATATTACCCCCTACCCACCTACTACCTCAATATTACCCCCTACCCACCTACTACCCCAATATTACCCCCCTACCTACCTACTACCTCAATATTACCCACTACCCACCTACTACCCCAATATTACCCCCTACCCACCTACTACCCCAATATTACCCCCTACCCACCTAATACCTCAATATTACCCCACTACCCACCTACTACCTCAATATTACCCCCTACCCACCTAATACCCCAATATTACCCCACTACCCACCTAATACCCCAATATTACCCCCTACCCACCTACTACCCCAATATTAGCCCCTACCCACCTACTACCTCAATATTACCCCACTACCCACCTACTACCCCAATATTACCCCCTACCCACCTACTACCCCAATATTATCCCCTACCCACCTACTACCTCAATATTACCCCCTACCCACCTACTACCTCAATATTACCCCACTACCTACCTACTACCTCAATATTACCCCCTACCCACCTAATACCTCAATATTACCCCCTACCCACCTACTACCTCAATATTACCCCCTACCCACCTACTACCCCAATATTACCCCCTACCCACCTACTACCCCAATATTACCCACTACCCACCTACTACCTCAATATTACCCCCTACCCACCTACTACCCCAATATTACCCCCTACCCACCTAATACCTCAATATTACCCCACTACCCACCTACTACCTCAATATTACCCCCTACCCACCTAATACCCCAATATTACCCCACTACCCACCTAATACCCCAATATTACCCCCTACCCACCTACTACCCCAATATTAGCCCCTACCCACCTACTACCTCAATATTACCCCACTACCCACCTACTACCCCAATATTACCCCCTACCCACCTACTACCCCAATATTACCCCCTACCCACCTACTACCCCAATATTACCCCCTACCCACCTACTACCCCAATATTACCCCCTACCCACCTAATACCCCAATATTACCCCCTACCCACCTACTACCCCAATATTACCCCACTACCCACCTACTACCCCAATATTACCCCACTACCCACCTACTACCCCAATATTACCCCCCAACACACACACTACCCCAATATTACCCCCTACCCACCTACTACCTCAATATTACCCCCTACCCACCTACTACCCCAATATTACCCCCTACCCACCTACTACCCCAATATTACCCCCTACCCACCTACTACCCCAATATTACCCCCCAACACACACACTACCCCAATATTACCCCCTACCCACCTACTACCCCAATATTACCCCCTACCCACCTACTACCTCAATATTACCCCCTACCCACCTAATACCCCAATATTACCCCCTACCCACCTAATACCCCAATATTACCCCAATATTACCCCACTACCCACCTACTACCCCAATATTACATTTACATTACATTTTAGTCATTTAGCAGACGCTCTTATCCAGAGCGACTTACAGTTAGTGATTACATATTTTTTTTATACTGGCCCCCCGTGGGAATCGAACCCACAACCCTGGCGTTGCAAACGCCATGCTCTATCAACTGAGCTACATCCCTGCCGGCCATTCCCTCCCCTACCCTAGACGACGCTGGGCCAATTGTGCGCCGCCCATGAGTCTCCCGGTCGCGGCCGGCTGCGACAGAGCCTGGATTCGAACCAGGATCTCTAGTGGCACAGTTAGCACTGCGATGCAGTGCCTTAGACCACTGCGCCACTCAGGAGCTCTTACCCCCTACCCACCTAATACCTCATACAATACAATATCCCGTGTGTATCAAGAATGGTCCACCACCCAGCCATCTTGACAATGTGGGAAGCATTGGAGTCAACATGCTTTCAACACCTTGTAGAGTCCATGCCCCGACAAATTGAGTATGTTCTTAGGGTAAAAGGTGGGGTGCAACCCAATATTAGGAAGGTGTTCTTAATGTTTTGTACACTCAGTGTAAACTCACCAGTCTCGATGGATCCTGTATAAACTCACCTGCCTCGATGGATCCTGTATAAACTCACCTGTCTCGATGGATCCTGTATAAACTCACCTGCCTCGATGGATCCTGTATAAACTCACCTGCCTCGATGGATCCTGTATAAACTCACCTGCCTCGATGGATCCTGTATAAACTCACCTGCCTCGATGGATCCTGTATAAACTCACCTGCCTCGATGGATCCTGTATAAACTCACCTGCCTCGATGGATCCTGTATAAACTCACCTGCCTCGATGGATCCTGTATAAACTCACCTGCCTCGATGGATCCTGTATAAACTCACCTGTCTCGATGGATCCTATGAAGCCGATGATGAAGCCGGCGGTGTGGTAGAGGGGCAGGTTGAGGTAGATGACATCACCAGGCGTGACACCGGTGGAGTCCAGCACGGCCAGGGCAGCCAGAAGACGGTTCTGATTAACCACCGCTGCTTTAGGCAGACCTACAGGAGCAGTAGAAAGAGGAGAGAGATGATTACAGCAGGAGAGAGAGAGAGGGCTGTTCATATAGAGGTCCCCTGTAGCTCAGTTGGTAGAGCATGGCACTTGCAACGCCAGGGTTGTGGGTTCGTTTCCCACGGGGGGCCAGTATGAAAATGTATGCACTCACTAACTGTAAGTCGCTCTGGATAAGAGCGTCTGCTAAATGACTAAAATCTAAAATGTAAATGTAATATACAGTAGCACTGGCAGGAGAGAGAGAGCTGTTCATATACAGTAGCACTGGCAGGAGAGAGAGGGCTGTTCATATACAGTAGCACTGGCAGGAGGAGAGGGCTGTTCATATACAGCAGCACTGGCAGGAGAGAAAGAAGGAGAAAGGAAACAGAGAGGAGGAAGCAGAGAAGCAGTGCTCTAGAAGGTGATGTCTGACTAGTAGACCATACCTGTGTAGCACCCTCCTCCTTTACCTATACCCCCTCCCTCTCCCTCTCCCTCCCCCTCACCTGTACCCCCTCCCTTCCACTCTGACCTCCCCCTCCCCTGTACCCCCTCCCTCTCCCTTCCCCTCTGTCCTCCCCTATACCCCCTCCCTCTCCCTTCCCCTCTGTCCTTCCCCTCTGTCCTCCCCCTCCCTTCCCCTCTGTCCTCTCCCTTCCCCTCTGTCCTCCCCCTCACCTGTTCCCTCTCCCTTCCCCTCTGTCCTCCCCCTCCCTTCCCCTCTGTCCTCCCCCTCCCTCTCCCTTCCCCTCTGTCCTCCCCCTCCCCTGTACCCCCTCCCTCTCCCTTCCCCTCTGTCCTCCCCCTCCCTCTCCCTCTCCATTCCCCTCTGTCCTCCCCCTCCCCTGTACCCCCTCCCTCTCCCTTCCCCTCTGTCCTCCCCCTCCCCTGTACCCCCTCCCTCTCCCTTCCCCTCTGTTGTCCCCCTCCCCTGTACCCCCTCCCTCTCCCTTCCCCTCTGTCCTCCCCCTCCCCTGTACCCCCTCCCTCTCCCTTCCCCTCTGTCCTCCCCCTCCCCTGTACCCCCTCCCTCTCCCTTCCCCTCTGTCCTCCCCCTCCCCTGTACCCCCTCCCTCTCCCTTCCCCTCTGTCCTCCGCCTCACCTGTACCCCCTCCCTTCCACTCTGACCTCCCCCTCCCCTGTACCCCCTCCCTCTCCCTTCCCCTCTGTCCTCCCCCTCACCTGTACCCCCTCCCTCTCCCTTCCCCTCTGTCCTCCCCCTCACCTGTACCCCCTCCCTCTCCCTTCCCCTCTGTCCTCCCCCTCCCCTGTACCCCCTCCCTCTCCCTTCCCCTCTGTCCTCCCCCTCACCTGTACCCCCTCCCTCTCCCTTCCCCTCTGTCCTCCCCCTCACCTGTACCCCCTCCCTCTCCCTTCCCCTCTGTCCTCCCCCTCCCCTGTACCCCCTCCCTCTCCCTTCCCCTCTGTCCTCCCCTATACCCCCTCCCTCTCCCTTCCCCTCTGTCCTCCCCCTCCCCTATACCCCCTCCCTCTCCCTTCCCCTCTGTCCTCCCCCTCCCCTATACCCCCTCCCTCTCCCTTCCCCTCTGTCCTCCCCCTCCCCTGTACCCCCTCCCTCTCCCTTCCCCTCTGTCCTCCGCCTCACCTGTGGTCCCAGAGGTGTAGATGTAGACAGCAGGGCTTTTGAAGGTGATGTCCGAGCGGAGGGACTGAGGGAGAGGTGTGTCCGATGCTTCCTCCACCTGGTCAGAGAAGCCCTCCACGCCAGGTGTGTCACACTGTTTAGTCATCAGGTACACACACACACCCTGCTCCCTCAGGGATGGGAGCACCTCCTCCACCGCTTCCTGCAGCTCTGAGAGAAGAACTCAATATTCAATACTTGATCAAAACTGGACTCCAGCTGTTCTAGACTGCAGAGAAAAAATTTAACTTTTGCCCCCACGGTCATGAATTATCATTTGATTATCATTATCATTTGAGTTTCAATAGGCTATTGCAGACCTTTGTCTTTTTCATTCCATCCCTCTGGATGTGCATGTCTCTGATAAACTCATAACAACACCTGTGATTTTCACCTACTGTCATAATGTAGTAATCTCAACCAGACACTTCTGCCTATGAGGAATTAGCCTCGGGATGAGTTTACTTTGATAGTGATATCCGCCTGCTGAAGGGCCAACGGGTAGGCATTGGGGTATTGGTCACTTACCCGCGGCTGCTATGAGCAGCTTGGCGCTGCAACAGTTGAAGCAGTGCAGCAGAGATCTAGATCTGATGTTATGGTTGAGAAGCGCTACGGGACATCCCAGTTTGGCCAGGGCCAGCCAGGTGAAGATGAAGGCAGGTTCGTTTCCCATAAAAAGAGCCACGGTATCCCCCGGTCGCAGCTCCGAGTGCCTCTGTAAAGCGTTGGCTATTTTGTTGCTTCTTCTGTCCGTGTCCTGATACGAATAGGTTTTATTTTCAAACACGATGAACGGTCTGTCCGCATGAGCGGCGGACTGCTCCAAAAAACGGTCCAGAACCAAAAATAACGGTTTCCTTCTCCTCCGTAAAACAAACTTCAGCAAAATCCGAACCAAGTCCGCGAGGTAGAAGGCATCTTTCCAGAAGTAAGGAAAGAAAGTTTTAAGAACTAGCGGTGTGACGGCCAGACTGGCGAAAAGGATAGAAACCAAGTACATTGTTGAGCACAACGTCGAGCTCCTATGCTTCTGGGTGAATTGTAGATTCGTTTATTCTCTGTGGATAAAAAAAATAGGATAACAATCGGATCAAAACAAAAGTGTAGCGCGCCGCAAACAGTTATTACCGTCGCAGGCGAATTTCTTTTCAAATGTGGAATGCCTCAAATCGACTAAACATGTTCGTTTTTTCAAGTGTGGGCGGGACATTGAGTATTTAATAGTGCAGGAGACCCAGGTTTATCATTCTTTCTTCTGAAATCCTCTTACAGGACATAAACACACACAGAGAGCCGCCTCTAGCGTTTTGGGGGCCCTAAGCGAGATTTGGGCCCCCACCTCGCAGGCATAACAATTTAGTGGCCCCACTCATGGCTGCAAAGAGAACATTTTGTCCTGCAATTCTACACATTTTGCCATGGGGTGCAGAGAAAATGTTGTCCTGCAATTCTACACATTTTGCCATGGGGTGCAGAGAAAATGTTGTCCTGCAATTTTACACATTTTGCCAAGGGGTGCAGAGAAAATGTTGTCCTGCATTCTACACATTTTGCCATGGGGTGCAGAGAAAATGTTGCAGTTTTAAAGGACATTTCAAATGATTCTACTCAATTTGCCATGAGATGGAGAGAAGAATTTGCAGTTTTAAAGGTAATTCCCTGCAGTTCTACACATTTTGTCATGGCTTACACTACCAGTCAAAGTTTTGGACACACCTACTCATTGTAGTAACGATGGCCGGGCACGCAAGGCACGTGCCCAGGGGCCCTGACCTCCAGTGGGCCCCCGTTTATTTTCACTCAGACATCATTTGATCATGACATACACTACCAGTCAAAAGTTTGGACACACCTACTCATTCCAGGGTTTTTCTTTATTTTTACTATTTTCTACATTGTAGAATAATAGTGAAGACATCAAAACTATGAAATAACACATATGGAATCATGTAGTAACCTAAAAAGTGTTAAACAAATCAACATATATTTTTATATTTGAGATTCTTCAAATAGCCACCCTTTGCCTTGATGACAGCTTTGCACACCCTTGGCATTCTCTCAACCAGCTTCATGAGGTAGTCACCTGGAATGCATTTCAATTAACAGGTGTGCCTTCTTAAAAGTGAATTTGTGGAATTTCTTTCCTTCTTAATGCGTTTGAGCCAATCAGTTGTGTTGTGACAAGGTAGGGGGGGTATACAGAAGATAGCCCTATTTGGTAAAATACCAAGTCCATATTATGGCAAGAACAGCTCAAATAAGCAAAGAGAAACGACATTCCATAATTACTTTAAGACATGAAGGTCAGTCAATACTGAACATTTCAAGAACGTTGAAAGTTTCTTCAAGTGCAGTTGGAAAAACCATCAAGCACTATGATGAAACTGGCTCTCATGAAGACTGCCAAAGGAATGGAAGACCCAGAGTTACCTCTGCTGCAGAGGATAAGTTCATTAGAGTTACCAGCCTCAGAAATTGCAGCCCAAATAAATGCTTCACAGAGTTCAAGTAACAGACACATCTCAACATCAACTGTTCAGAGGGAACTGTGTGAATCAGGCCTTCATGGTCGAATTTCTGCAAAAAAAACCACTACTAAAGGACACCAATAAGAAGACGAGACATGCTTGGGCCAAGAAACACGAGCAATGGACATTAGATTGGTGGAAATGTGTCTGGAGTCCAAATTGGAGATTTGTGGTTCAAACCGCCGTGTCTTTGTGAGACGCAGTGTGGGTGAACGG